>NC_143507.1:2749435-3052419 GCF_051622355.1 Phaseolus vulgaris
CAAATAGTTTTTTTCCTTAAATCCCACCTAAGAATCTCGACTGAATTTGGGACAAAACGTGAAAGATTCCAAGGCAAACGAATGAGTATTCACCTAGGAAAAAAATCAAACAGTTTCACACACAAACGAACCTTCCTTTCAGCGCTGATAGTGATGAATAAAAGATTTATTGAAAATCTTGTGGGATGAATTTGGGGGTCAAGTCTTAGCCAAAACTCAATAGACACAATGACGAATGTCCGGTAAAAGTTTCAGACCAAAACACCCAAGGAGTAAGGCGTAGTAAGTTCCAAACCGAGAGTGAACAAAACTGGTTTTCCAAAAACAAAATGTCTTGGTTTTTCTTCCCCGTATCTTCTTTTTGTGATTTTTTTCATGGAAATGCCTCCTTACCTGGGTGAAAACAACACAGGAAAGTACTTGTGTGAATTTTTTCAACACAATACGAACCCAGAATAAAATTGCAGAAAGTAGGGAGAAATTTCAAATGTTTTGGTAGAGGATGATAGCCTTAGTTTGCACAAAATTTCATAAAAATTCCCCCGAAATAGTTTTTTTCCTGAAATTTCACGTAAGAATATCAACTGAATTTGGAACAATACGCAACTGATTTGAGGTTAAACAAATGAGAATTCACCTAGATAAAAATCAAACAGTTTCACACACAAACAAACCTTCCTTTCAGCTCTGACAGTGATGAATAAAATATTTATTGCAAATCTTATGGGACAAATTTGGGGCTCTACTCTCAGCCAAAACTCAATAAACACAATAGCGAATGTCTGGTAAAATTTTAAGACTAAACAAATCAAGGAGTAAGGTGTAGTAAGTCCCGGACCGAGAGTAAACAAAACTGGTTTTTCGAAGACAAAACGTCCTGGCTTTTCTACCCCGTATCTTCTTTTTGTGATTTGTTAAATGGAAGGGCCTCCTCACCTGGATGCAAAAGACATATAAAAGTACTTGTGTGAATTTTTTCAACGCAATACCGACGCAAAATAAAATTGCAGAAAGTTGGGCGAAATTTCACAAGTTTTGGTAGAGGATAGCCTTGATTTGCACAAAATTTCTTAAAATTTCTCCCTAAATAGTTTTTTCCCCCTGAAATTCCACTTAAGAATATCTACTGAATTTAGGAAAAAACATGATAGATTCCAAGTCAAACGAATAAGTATTCACCTATGAAAAAAATCAAACAGTTTCAAACACACACGAACCTTCCTTTCAACGCTGACAGTGATGAATAAAAGGTTTATTGCAAATCTTTGTTGGACGAATTTGGGAGTCAATTCTTAGCCAAATCTAATAGACACAATCACAAATGTCTGGTAAAAATTTTAGACCGAATCACCCAAGGAGTAAGGTGTTGATGTGATTCCAATAACATGATATGGATATGATATGAACATGTTATGGATTCAACAAGAGTTGGAATATGATTAGGCACTTTTTAAGAATTGGATCAATGTTCTTAACATTCAAGAACTCACCAAAACACAAAAACCAAGCCAAACTCACATAGAAACCCATTTTGAACAACAAACCAATGGATAGAAACTCAAGAACACAACATATAGTATATATACCCATGGAGGACGTGACCAAAACAACAAGAACAACCAATTTGCACCGATTAAAATTGAATATAAGTGCAGCAAACGAAAGAGGACATCATAGGGAAGATATTGCATCGATTGAAAGTGAAAACAAATAAGTAGAACAAAAATGGGTAATTTGGAATGAAGGGAAAAATGGACTTATGTGGATGAAGCTCTTGGAATGTGCACGCCACTTGAAGGATGGTTGGCTTCAAGATGAGTGTTGTTGCCTCCACTTGAGAGCCCAAGAATTCACTCAAGATAAGACTAGAAGAGAAGAACACACAAGTCTCTCTCAATCACTCACCATTTTGGTAGAGGTTCTTTACTCTAAAAAATCAATCTTATTATTTCAAAGACCTAAGCATCCCTTTTATAATAGAGAGGGCTGGTCACAAATGTACAAGAGAAGCTTGAAAGGTTGCCTTCTAACTCCTTCTATTCTAGCGCCTAAAGGAGTGTGAAGAGACACCTTTCTAGATTTTTCCTAAAACTAGCGCCTAAAGTGCTATCCAATGGAGGTGTCTTTAAAGTTTCCCTCTTTAGCACATCCTAAAGCTATTCTATATTATTTACAAATTTATACAAACAAAAACTATAAAGAGAGATATTAATTGGAGCCCATTCTTGAATGCTTGTAGTCTTCTTGTTGGCTTTAGGCTTGGTCCTCTCTTTATTTAATTCTTCTTTAATTTTTTAGAAGACTAGAAGGAAGAACTTTAAATGCTTGGGTGGATGGCCTCTTCCTCCATTAGTGAAATCCTCTCTTACTTGATCTCCATCAAGGTATAAGGCGTAGTAAGTCCCAAACCGAGAGTGAACAATATTGGTTTTTCATAAACAAAACGTCCTGGCTTTTCTTCTCTGTGTCTTCTTTTTGTGATTTTTTCATGGACGTGCCTCCTCATCTGGGTGCAAAAATAATATAGAAGTACTTGTTTGAATTTTTTCACCGCAATACGAACCCAACATAAAATTGCAAAAAGTAGGGCAAAATTGCACAAGTTTTGGTAGAGGATAGCCTTGGTGTGCTCAAATTTTCTGAAAAATTCTCCCAAAATAGTTTTTTTTACTGAAATTCCACGTAAGAATCATGACTGAATTTGGGACAAAACGCTACACATTCCAGGTCAAACGAATGAGTATTCACCTAGGGAAAAAATCAAACAGTTTCACACACAAACGGACCTTCCTTTCAGCCCTGGCAGTAATGAATAAAAGATTTATTGCAAATCTTGTGGGAATGGGGCTCAAGTCTCAGCCAAAAACTCAATAGACAGAATGACAATGTCTGGTAAAAATTTCAGACCAAAACACCCAAGGTATAAGGCGTAGTAAGTCCCAGACCGAGAGTGAACAAAATTGGTTTTTCATAAATAAAACGTCCTGGCTTTTCTTCCCCGTGTCTTATTTTTTTGATTTGTTCATGGACGAGCCTCCTTACCTGGGTCCAAACAACATATGAAAGTACTTGTGTGAATTTTTTCAACGGAATACGAACCCAGCATAAAATTGCAGAAAGTAGGGCAAAATTTCACAAGTTTTGGTAGAGGATAGCCTTGGTGTGCTTAAAATTTCTGAAAAATTCTTTCATATGGTGTTTGGACCCAGGTAAGGAGGCACTTCCATGAAAAAAATCACAAAAAGAAGATCCAGAGAAGAAAAACCAGTTTATTTTGTTTTCAGAAAACCATTTTTTTCTAGTGTTGGTCAAGGACTTACTACACTTTACTACTTGGGTATTTTGGTCTGAAATTTTTACCTGACATTTGCCATTGTGTCTATTGAGTTTTGGTTGAGATTTGAGCCCCAAATTCATCCCACAAGATTTACAATAAATATTTTATTCATCATTGCCAGGGCTGAAGGGAAGGTTCGTTTGTGTGAGAAACTGTTTGATATTTTTTTCCAAGTGAATAATCATCTGTTTGACCTGAAATCTGTCCCGTTTTGTACCATATTTACTCGAGATTCATACGTGGAATTTCAGGAAAATAACTATTTCTGCAAATTTTTTCATAAATTTTGTGCAAACCAAGGCTATCCGCTACCAAAACTTATGAAATTTAGCCATACTTTCTCGAATTTTATTTTGGGTCCTTATTGCGTTGAAAAAATTCACACAAGTACTTTCATATGTTGTTTCCACCCAGGTAAGGTGGCACATCCCTGAACAAATCACAAAAAGAAGATACGGGGAAGAAAAGCTAGGACATTTTGTTTTCGGAAAACATGTTTTGTTCGCTCTCGGTCTAGGACCTACTACGCCTTACTCCTCGAGTGTTTTGGTCTGAAATTCTTACCAGACATTCCTCATTGTGTCTATTGATTTTTGGTGGAGATTTAAGCCCATAATTTGTTTCACAATATTTGCAATAAATCTTTTATACATCATTGCCAGAGTTAAAATGAATGTTCGTTTATGTGTGAATTTGTTTGACCTGAAATCTGTTGCAATTTTCCCCAAATTTAGTCGATATTCTTACGTGGAATTTCAGAAAAAAAATATTTTGGGGGAATTTTTGAAAAATTTTGTGCAAACCAAGGCTATCTTTTACCAAAACTTGTGAAATTTTGCCCTACTTTCTAAATTTTTATTCTGGGTCTGTATTGCGTTGAACAAAATTCACACAAGTACTTTCATATGTTGTTTGCACCTAAGTAAGGAGGCACGTCCATGAACAAATCACATAAAGAATAATCGGGGAAGAAAAGCTAGGACGTTTTGTTTTTGGAAAACAAATTTTTTAACGCTCGGTTTGTGACTTACTATGCCTTACTCCTAGGGTATTTTGGTCTAAAATTTTTACCACACATTCGTCATTGTGTCTATTGAGTTTTGCCGGAGATTTGAGCCCAAAATTCGTCTCACAAGATTTGCAATAAATATTTTATACATCATTGTCAGGGTTGAAAGGAAGGTTCGTTTGTGTGTGAAACTGTTTGAGTTTTTTTTTCCTAGGTGAATATTCATTCGTTTGACTTGAAATTTGTCGTGTTTTCTCCAAATTTCAGGAAAAACTCTTTCGAGAGGTTTTTTTAGAAATTTTGTGCAAATCAAGGTTATCCTGTACTAAAACTTGTGAAATTTCGCCGTACTTTCTGCTATTTTATTCTCGGTCCGTATTGTGTTGAAATAATTCAGACAAGTACTTTCATATGATGTTTGCACCCAGGTAAGAAGGCACGTCCATGAAGAAATAAAAAAAAGAAGATTCGGGGAAGAAAAGCCAGGATGTTTTGTTTTTGGAAAACCAATTTTGTTCAGTCTCGGTCTGGGAGTTACTACGCCTTACTCCTTGAGTGTTTTGGTCTGAAATATTCACCAGATATTCGTCATTGTGTCTATTGAGTTTTGGCTGAAATTTGAACCCTAAATTCGTCCCACAATATTCGCAATAAATCTTTTATTCATCACTGTCAGAGCTAAAAGGAAGGTTCGTTTGTGTGAAACTGTTTGATTTTTTTCTAGGTGAATACTCATCTGTTTGACCTAAAATCTATTGCGTTTTGTCCCAAATTCAGTAGACATTCTTACATAGAATTTCAGGAAAAAACTATTTCGAGAGAATTTTTCACAAATTTTGTGCTCTACCAAAACAAGTGAAATTTCGCCATACTGCAATTTTATTCTAAGTCCGTATTGCATTGAAAAAATTCACACAACTACTTTCATATGTTGTTTGCACCCAGGAGAGGAGGCACGTCCGTGAACAAATCACAAAAATAAGATACAGGAAGAAAACCCAGGACGTTTTATTTTTGGAAAACTAGTTTTGTTCACTCTCGGTCTTAGACTTACTACGCTTTATTCTTTGGGTGTTTTGGTCTCAAATTTTCACTAGACATTCATCATTGTGTCTATTGAGTTGTGGATGAGATTTGAGCCCCAAATTCATCCCACAAGATTTGCAAGAAATCGTTTATTCATTACTGCCAGGGCTGAAAGGAAGATTCGTTTGTGTGTGAAATTGTTAGATATTTTCCCTAAGTGAAAACTAATCCGTTTGAACTGAAATCTGTCGCGTTTTGTCCCAAATTCAGTTGAGATTTTTATATGGAATTTCAGGAAAAAACTATTTTGGGAGAATTTTTTAGAAATTTTATGCAAACCAAGGCTATCATCTACCAAAACTTTAGAAATTTCGCCCTACTTTCTGCAATTTTATTTTGGGTCCGTATTGCATTGAAAAAAATTCACACAAGTACTTTCATATGTTGTTTGCACCCAGGTAAGGAGACACGTCCATGAAGAAATCACAAAAAGAAGATACGAGGAAGTAAAGCCAGGATGTTTTGTTTTCGGAAAACCAGTTTTGTTCACTCTCGGTCTTGGACTTACTACGCCTTACTCCTTGGTGTTTTGGTCTGAAATTTTCAGCAGACATTCATCTTTGTGTCTATTGAGTTTTGACTGATATTTGAGCCCCAATTGGTCTGTCACGTTTTTACCCAAATTCAGTCGGGATTCTTACGTGGAATTTCAGGAAAAAACTATTTTGGGAGAATTTTTCAGAAATTGTGTGGAAACAATACTCTACCAAAACTTGAGAAATTTCGCCCTACTTTTTTCAATTTTTTTCTGGGTCCGTATTGCACTGAAAAAAATTTGCACAAGTACTTATATATGTAGTATGCACCCAGGTAAGGAGGTACGTCCATAAACAACTCACAAAAAGAAGATACGGGAAAAAAAAGCCATAACGTTTTGTTTTCAGAAAACCAGTTTTGTCTCTGGGACTTACTACGCCTTACTCCTTGGGTGTTTTGGTCTGAAATTTTTACCAAACGTTCGTCACTATGTGTATTGTGTTTTGGCTGAGATTTAACTCCCATATTCGTCCCAAAGGATTAGCAATAAATTTTTAATTGATTTCTTCCAGTGCTGAAAGGAAAGTTCTTTTGTGCGTGAAACTCTTTTATTTTTTTCGTGGGTGAATACTGATCCGTTTGACATGAAATTTGTTGCATTTTGTCCCAAATTCAGTGGAGATTCTTAAGTGGAATTTCAGGAAAAAACTATTACGGTAGAATTTTTCTGAAATTTTGTGCAAACTAAGGCGTACCAAAACTTGTGAAATTTTGCCTTACTTTTTATAATTTTATTTTGGGTTCGTATTGCACTTAAAAATTCATACATGTTCATTCATATGGTGTTTCACCCAGGTAAGGAGACACGCCGATAAACATATCACAAAAAGAAGATATGGGGAAGAAAAGCTAGGACGGTTTGTTTTCAGAAAACCAGTTTTGTTCACTCTCGGTCTGGGACTTACTACGACTTACTCCTTTGGTGTTTTAGTCTGAAATTTTTACTAGACATTCGTCACTGTGTCTATTGTGTTTTGACTAAGATTTGAGCTTCATATTTGTGCAATAAGATTTACAATAAATATTTTATTCATCACTGCCAGGGTTGAGAGGAAGGTTCGTTTGTGTGTGAAACTGTTTGATTTTTTTCGTGGGTGAATACTCATCTGTTTGACATGAAATTTGTCACGTTTTGTCCCAAATTCAGTGGAGATTCTTACGTGGAATTTTAGTAAAAAAAATATTTTGGGAAAATTTTTCAGAAACTTTGTCCAAACCAAGGCTATCCTCTACCAAAACTTGTGAAATTTCATCCTACTTTTTGCATTTTTATTCTGGGTCCGTATTGCGCTGAAAAAATTCACACAAGTACTTATATATGTAGTTTGCACCCAGGTAAGGAGGCACGTTCACAAAAAAGTAAAAAAAGAAGATACGGGGAAGAAAAGTCAGAACGTTTTGTTTTCAGAAAACCAGTTTTTTTTTTCACTCTTGGTCTAGGACTAACTACGCCTTACTCCATGGGTGTTTTTGTCTGAAATTTTTACCTGATGTTCGTCATTATGTCTACTGAGTTTTGGCTGAGACTTGAACCCCAGATTCGTCCCACGAGATTGTCAATAAATTTTTTATTCATCACTGTCAGGGCTAAGAGGAAGGTTTGTTTCTGTGTGGACCCTAAACCCTAAACCCAAAAATTCTTCCGAAATTTGGGTGAATACTCGTCCGTTTGACCTGAAATTTGTCGCGTTTTGTCCCAAATTCAATGGAGATTCTTACATGGAATTTCAGGAAAAAACTATTTCGGAAGAATTTTTCAGAAATTTTGTGCAAACCAAGGTTATCCTCTACAGAAACTTGTGAAATTTCACCCTAGTATCTGAAATTTTATTATGGGTCCGTATTGCGCTGAAAAAAATTCACAATACTACTTTCATATGTTGTTTGCACCCAGGTAAGGAGGCACGTCCATAAACAAATCACAAAAAGAAGATACGGGGGAGAAAAGCCAGGACGTTTTGTTTTCGGAAAATCAGTTTTCTTCACTCTCAGTCTAGGACTTACTACACCTTCCTCCTTGGGTATTTTGGTATGAAATTATTACCAGACGTTCGTCACTGTGTCTATTGAGTTTTTGCTGAGATTTGAGTTCCAAATTCGTCCCACGAGACTGTCAATAAAGTTTTTATTCATCACCGTCAGGGCTGAGAGGAAGGTTCGTTTATGTGTGACACTGTTTAATTTTTTTCGTGGGTGAATACTCATCCGTTTGGATTGAAATTTGTCGCGTTATATCCCAAATTAAGTGGATATTCTTATGTGGAATTTCAGGAAAAAACTATTTCAGGAGAGTTTTTCAGAAATTTTGTACAAACCAAGGCTATCATCTACCAAAACTTGTGAAATTTTGCTCTATTATCTGAAATTTTATTCTAGGTCCGTATTGCACTAAAAAAATTCACACAAGTACTTTCATATGTTGTTTACACCCAGGTAAGGAACCAGTCCATTAAAAAATCACAAAAAGAAGATACGGGAGAGAAAAGCCAGGACGTTTTGTTTTCGGAAAACCAATTTTGTTCACTCTCAGTCTAGGACTTACTACACCTTACTTCCTGGGTATTTTGGACTGAAATTTTTACCAGACGTTCGTCACTGTGTCTACTGAGTTTTGGCTGAGATTTGAGCCCCAGACTCATCGCACGAGATTGTCAATATATTTTTTATTCATCACTGCCACGGCTGAGAGGAAGGTTCGTTTGTGTGTGAAACTGTTTAATTTTTTTCATGGGTGAATACTCATCTGTTTGACCTTAAATTTGTCGCATTTTGTCCCAAATTCAGTGCAGATTCTTACATGGAATTTCAGGAAAAATCTATTTCAGGAGAATTTTTCAGAAATTTTGTGCAAACCAAGGCTATCCTCTACCAAAACTTGTGAAATTTCACCCTAGTATCTGAAATTTAGTCTTGGTCCATATTGCGCTGAAAAAATTCACACAAGTACTTCATATGTTGTTTGCACCCAGGTAAGGAGGAACGTCCATAAACAAATCACAAAAAGAAAATACGGGGGAGAAAAGCCAGGAAGTTTTATTTTCGGAAAACCAGTTTTGTTCACTCTCGGTCTCGGACTTACTACGCCTTACTCCATGGGTATTCTGGTCATAAATTTTTACCAGACGTTTGTCACTGTGTTTACTGATTTTTGGCTGAGATTTCAGCCCCAGATTTGTTCCACGAGTCTATCAGTATATTTTTTATTCATCACTGCCAGGGTTGAGAGGAAGGTTCGTTTGTGTGTGAAACTGTTTGATTTTTTTCGTGGGTGAATACTCATCTGTTTGACATGAAATTTGTCACGTTTTGTCTCAAATTCAGTGGAGATTCTTATGTGGAATTTCAGGAAAAAAACTATTTCAGGAGAATTTTTCAGAAATTTCGTGCAAACCAATCCTCTACAAAAACATGTGAAATTTCGCCCTAGTATCTGAAATTTTATTCTGGGTCCGTATTGCGCTGAAAAAATTCACACAAGTACTTTCATATGTTCTTTGCACCCAGGTAAGGAGGCACATCCATAAAAAAAATCACAAAAAGAAGATACGCGGGAGAAAAGCCAAGACGATTTGTTTTCGTAAAACCAGTTTTGTGCACTCTCGGTCTGGGACTTACTACGCCTTACACACTGAATATTTTGGTCTGAAATTTTTACCAGACATTCGTCATTGTGTCTATTAATTTTTGGCTGATATTTGAGCCCCAGATTCGTCCCACTTCACTGTCAATATGTTTTTTATTCATCAATACCAGGGCTGAGAGGAAGGTTCGTTTGTGTGTGAAACTGTTTAATTTTTTTTCGTGGGTGAATACTCATCCGTTTGACCTGAAATTTGTCACGTTTTGTCCCAAATTCAGTGGAGATTTTTACGTGGAATTTCAGGAAAAAATTAATTATGGAGAATTTTTCAGAAATTTTGCGCAAACCAAGGCTATCTACCAAAAACTTGTGAAATATCGCCCAAGTATCTGAAATTTTATTCTGGGTCCGTATTGCGCTGAAAAAATTCACACAAGTACTTTCATATTTTGTTTGCACCCAGGCAAGGAGGCTCGTCCATAAACGAATCACAAAATGAGGATACGGGGAAGAAAAGCCAGGACGTTTTGTTTTCGGTAAATCGGTTTTCTTCACTCTCGGTCTGAGACTTACTACGCCTTACTCCTAGGGTATTTTGCGCTGAAATTTTTACCAGACATTCGTCACTGTGTCTATTGTGTTTTGGCTGAGGTTTGTGAAATTCAGTGGTGATTCGTTTATGGACGTGTCTCCATGCCTTGGTGCAAACAACATACGAAAGGGTTGTGTGAATTTTTTTCAGCGCAATACGGAAATTAGGCCGGAATTTCACAAGTTTTGGTAGAGGATAGCCTTGGTTTGCACAAAATTTTTGAAAAATTCTCCCGGAATAATTTTTTCCTGAAATTTTACCCAAGAATATCCCCTGAATTTGGGACAAAACGCGACAAATTTCAGGTCAAACGGATGAGTATTCATCCACGAAAAAAATCAAACAGTTTCACACACAAACGAAACTTCCTTTCAGCCCTGGCAGTGACGAATAAAAAATTTATTGCCAATCTTGTGGGACGAATCTGGGGCTCAAACCTCAGCCAAAACACAATAGACAAAGTGACGAGTGTCTGGTAAAAATTTCTTTCCAAAATACCCAAGGAGTGAAGCATAGTAAGTCAAGGACCGAGAGTGAACAAAACCGGTTTTCCGAAAACAAAACGTCCTGGCTTTTCTTCCCTGTATCTTCTTTTTGTGATTCGTTTATGGCCGTCCCTCCTTGCCTGGGTGCAAAAAACATACGAAAGTGCTCGTGTGAATTTTTTTCAGCGCGATACGGACCCAGAATGAAATTGCAGAAATTAGGCAGAAATTTCACAAGTTTCGGTAGAGGATAGCCTTGGTTTGCACAAAATTTTTGAAAAATTCTCTCGGAATAGTTTTTTCCTGAAATTCCACCCAAGAATGTCCATTGAATTTGGGACAAAACGCGACAAATTTCAGGTCAAACGGATGAGTATTCATCCACGAAAAAAATCAAACAGTTTCACACATAAACGAACCTTCCTTTCAGCCCTGGCAGTGACGAATAAAAAAATTATTGCCAATCTTGTGGGACGAATCTGGGGCTCAAACCTTAGCCAAAACTCAATAGACACAATGACGAGTGTCTGGTAAAAATTTCAGACCAAAATACCCAAGGAGTGAGGCGTAGTAAGTCTCAGACCGAGAGTGAACAAAATCGGTTTTCCGAAAACAAAACGTCCTGGCTTTTCTTCCCCGTATCTTCTTTTTGTGATTCGTTTATGGACGTGCCTGCTTGCATGGGTTCAAAAAACATACGAAAGTGCTCGTGTGAATTTTTTTTCAGCGCGATACGGACCCAGACAGAAATTGCAGAAATTAGGCCGAAATTTCACAAGTTTCAGTATATGATAGCCTTGGTTTGCACAAAATTTCAGAAAAATTCTCCCGGAATAGTTTTTTCCTAAAATACCACCCAAGAATCTCCACTGAATTTGGGACAAAACGCGAAAAATTTCAGGTGGATCGGATGAGTATTCACCCACGAAAAAAATCAAACAGTTTCACACACAAACGAACCTTCCTTTCAGTCCTGGCAGTGACGAAAAAAAAATTTATTGCCAATCTTGTGGGATGAATCTGGGGCTCAAATTTCAACCAAAACTCAATAGACACAGTGACGAGTGTCTGGTAAAAATTTCAGACCAAAATACCCAAGGAGTGAGGCGTAGTAAGTCCCAGATCGAGAGTTAACAAAACCGGTTTTCTGAAAACAAAACGTCCTGGCTTTTCTTCCCCGTATCTTCTTTTTGTGATTCGTTTATGGACGTGAGTCCTTGCATGGGTGCAAACAACATACGAAAGTGTTTGTGTGAATTTTTTTTCAGCGCGATACGGACCCAGAAAGAAATTGCAGAAATTAGGCCGGAATTTCACAAGTTTCGGTAGAGGATAGCCTTGGTTTGCACAAAATTTCAGAAAAATTCTCCAGGAATAGTTTTTTCCTGAAATTCCACCAAAGATTCTCCACTTAATTTGGGACAAAATGCGACAAATTTCAGGTGAAACGGATGAGTATTCACCCACGAAAAAAATCAAACAGTTTCACACACAAACGAACCTTCCTTTCAGCCCTGGCAGTGACGAATAAAAAATTTATTTTCAATCCTGTGGGACGAATCTAAGGCTCAAACCTCAGCCAAAACTCAATAGACACAGTGACGAATGTGTGGATAAAATTTCATTCCAAAATACACATGGAGTGAGGCGTAGTAAGTCCCAGACCGAGAGTTAACAGAACCGGTTTTCCGAAAACAAAACGTCCTGGCTTTTCTTCCCTGTATCTTCTTTTTGTGATTCGTTTATGGACGTGCCTCCTTTTCTGGGTGCAAACAACATTCGAAAGTGCTTGTGTGAATTTTTTTCAGCGTGATACGGACCCTGAATGAAATTGCAGAAATTAGGCCGGAATTTCACAAGTTTCGGTAGAGGATAGCCTTGGATTGCACAAAATTCCTGAAAAATTCTCACGGAATAGTTTTTTCTTCAAAATTCCACCCAACAATCTCTACGGAATTTGGGACAAAACGCGACCAATTTCAGTTCAAACGGATGAGTATTCACCCATGAAAAAAATCAAACAGTATCACACACAAACGAACCTTCCTTTCAGATCTGGCAATGACGAATAAAAAATTTATTGCGAATCTTGTGGGACGATTCTGGGACTCAAACCTCAGCCAAAACTCAATAGACACAGTGACGAATGTCTGGTAAAAATTTCATTCCAAAATACCCAAGGAGTGACGCGTAGTAAGTCCCAGACTGAGAGTGAATAGAACCGGTTTTCCGAAAACAAAATCTCCAGGCTTTTCTTCCCCATAGCTTCTTTTTGTGATTCGTTTATGGACGTGCCTCCTTGAATGGGTGCAAAGAACATACGAAAGTGCTCGTGTGAATTTTTTTCAGCGCGATACGGACCTAGAATGAAATTTCATAAATTAGGCCGGAATTTCACAAGTTTCGGTAGAGGATAGCCTTGGTTTGCACAAAATTTCAGATAAATTCTCCTGGAATAGTTTTTTCCTGAAATTCCACCCAAGAATCTCCACTGTATTTGGGACAAAACGCGACAAATTTCAGGTCAAACGGATGAGTATTCACCCACGAAAAAAATCAAACAATTTCACGCACAAACGAACCTTCCTTTCAGCCCTGGCAGTGACGAATAAAAATTTTATTGCCAATCTAGTGGGACAAATCTGGGGTCAAACCTCAGCCAAAACTCAATAGACACAGTGACGAACGTCTGGTAAATATTTCAGACCAAAATACCCAAGGAGTGAGGCGTAGTAAGTCCCAGACCGAGAGTGAACAAAACCTGTTTTCCAAAAACAAAACGTCCTTGCTTTTCTTCCCCGTTTCTTCTTTTTGTGATTCGTTTATGGACGTGCCTCCTTGCCTGGGTGCAAACAACATACGAAAGTGCTCGTGTGAATTTTTTTCAGCGCGATACGGACCCATAATGAAATTGCAAAAATTAGGCCGGAATTTCACAAGTTTCGGTAGAGGATAGCCTTGGTTTGCACAAAATTTCAGAAAAAATCTCCTGGAATAGTTTTTTCCTGAAATTACGCCCAATAATCTCCACTGAATTTGGAACAAAACGTGACAAATTTCAGGTCAAAGGGATGAGTATTCACTCACGAAAAAAATCAAACAGTTTCACACACAAACGAACCTTCCTTTCAACCCTGGTAGTGACGAATAAAAAATTTATTGCCAATTTTTTGGGACGAATCTGGGGCTCAAACCTCAGCCAAAACTCAATAGAAACAGTGATGAATGTCTCATAAAAATATTAGATCAAAATACCAAAGGAGTGAGCCGTAGTAAGTCCCAGACCGAAAGTGAACAAAACCGGTTTTCCGAAAACAAAACGTCCTGGCTTTTCTTCCCCGTATCTTCTTTTTGTGATTCGTTTATGGACGTGCCTCCTTGCCTGGGTGCAAACAACATACGAAAGTGCTCGTGTGAATTTTTTTCAGCGCGATATGGAGCCAGAATGATATTGCGGAAATTAGGCCAGAATTTCACAAGTTTCGGTAGAGGATATAGCCTTGGTTTGCACAAAATATCAGATAAATTCTCCCGGAATAATTTTTTTGCTGAAATTCCACCCAAGAATCTCCACTGAATTTGGGACAAAACGCGAAAAATTTCAGGTCAAACGGATGAGTATTCACCCACGAAAAAAATAAAACAGTTTCACACACAAACGAACCTTCCTTTGAACCCTGGCAGTGACGAATAAAAAATTTATTGCCAATTTTGTGGGACGAATCTGGGGCTCAAACCTCAGCCAAAACTCAATAGAAACAGTGACGAATGTCTCATAAAAATTTCAGACCGAAATACCAAAGGAGTGAGCCGTAGTAAGTCCCAGACCGAGAGTTAACAAAACCGGTTTTCCGAAAAAAAAACGTCCTGGCTTTTCTTCCTCGTATCTTCTTTTTGTGATTCGTTTATGGACGTGCCTCCTTGCCTGGGTGCAAACAACATACGAAAGTGCTCGTGTGAATTTTTTTCAGCGCGATACGGACCCATAATGAAATTGCAGAAATTAGGCCAGAATTTCACAAGTTTCAGTAGAGGATAGCCTTGGTTTGCACAAAATTTCTGAAAAATTTTCCCGGAATAGTTTTTTCCTGAAATTCCACCCAAGAATCTCCACTGAATTTGGAACAAAACGCGAAAAATTTCAGTTCAAAGGGATGAGTATTCACTCACGATAAAAATCAAACAGTTTCACACACAAACGAACCTTCCTTTGAACCCTGACAGTGACGAATAAAAATTTTATTGCCAATCAAGTGGGACGAATCTGGGGCTCAAACCTCAGCCAAAACTCAATAGACACAGTGACGAATGTCTGGTAAAAATTTCAAACCAAAATACAAAAGGAGTAAGGTGTAGTCTTGGTGAATTTTTCGTGAGAATTTTTTAGAAATTTTGTGCAAACCAAGGCTATCCTCTACCAAAACTTGTGAAATATCGCCTTAGTATCTGAAATTTTATTCTAGATCCGTATTGCGCTGAAAAAATTCACACAAGTACTTTCATATGTTGTTTGCACCCAGGTAAGGAGGCACTTCCATAAACAAATCACAAAAACAAGATAAGGGGGAGAAAAGCCAGGACGTTTTGTTTTCGGAAAACCAGTTTTGTTCACTCTCGATCTGGGACTTACTACGCCTTACTCCTTGGGTACTTTGGTCTGAAGTTTTTACCAGACGTTCGTCACTGTGTCTACTGAGTTTTGGTTGAGATTTGAGCCCCAGATTCTTCCCACGAGACTGTCAATAAATTTTTTATTCATCACTGCCAGGGCTGAGAGGAAGGTTTGTTTGTGTGTGAAACTGTTTGATTTTTTTCGTGGGTGAATACTCATCCGTTTGACCTGAAATGTGTCGCGTTTTGTCCCAAATTCAGTGGAGACTCTTACGTGGAATTTTAGGAAAAAACTATTTCAAAAGAATTTTTCAGAAATTTTGTGCAAACCAAGGCTATCCTCTACCAAAACTTGTGAAATATCGCCCTACTATCTAAAATTTTATTCTGGGTCCGTATTACGCTGAAAAAATTCATACAATTACTTTCATATGTTGTTTGCACCCAGGTAAGGAGGCACGGCCATAAACAAATCACAAAAAGAAGATACGGGGGTGAAAAGGCAGGACGTTTTGTTTTCGGAAAACCAGTTTTGTTCACTCTCGGTCTGGGACTTACTATGCCTTACTCCTTGGGTATTTTGGTCTGAAAGTTTTACCAGACGTTCGTCACTGTGTCTACTGAGTTTTGGCTGAGATTTGAGCCCGATATTCGTCCCACAAGACTGTCAATAAATTTTTTATTCATCACTACCAGGGTTGAGAGCAAGGTTTATTTGTGTGTGAAACTGTTTGATTTTTTTGGGGGGTGAATACTCATCCGTTTGACCTGAAATCTGTCGCGTTTTGTCCCAAATTTAGTGGAGACTCTTACGTGGAATTTCAGGAAAAAACTATTTCAAGAGAATTTTTCAGAAATTTTGTGCAAACCAAGGCTATCCTCTACCAAAACTTGTGAAATTTCGCCCTAGTATCAGAAATTTTATTATGGGTCCGTATTGCGCTGAAAGCATTCACCCAAGTACTTTCATATGTTGTATGCAACCAGGTAAGGAGGCACGTCCATAAACAAATCAAAAAAAGATGATGCGGGGAAGAAAAGCCTGGACGTTTTGTTTTCGGAAAATCAGTTTTGTTCACTCTCGGTCTGGGACTTACTACGCCTGACTCCTTGGGTATTTTGGTGTGAAATTTTTAGCAAACGTTCGTCATTGTGTCTATTGAGTTTTGGCTGAGATTTAAGCCCCAAATTCGTCCCACGAGACTGTCAATAAATTTTTTATTCATCACTGCCAGGGCATAGAGGAAGGTTCGTTTGTGTGTGAAACTGTTTGATTTTTTTCGTGGGTGAATACTCATATGTTTGACCTGAAATCTGTCGCGTTTTGTCCCACATTCATGGAGATTCTTACGTGGAATTTCAGGAAAAAACTATTTCGGGAGACTTTTTCAGAAATTTTGTGCAAACCAAGGCTATCCTCTTCAAAAACTTGTGAAATTTCGCCCTAGTATCTGAAATTTTATTCTGGGTCCGTATTGCGCTGAAAAAATTCACACAAGTACTTTCATATGTTGTTTGCACCCAGGTAAGGAGGCACTTCCATAAACAAATCACAAAAACAAGATAAGGGGGAGAAAAGCCAGGACGTTTTGTTTTCGGAAAACCAGTTTTGTTCACTCTCGATCTGGGACTTACTACGCCTTACTCCTTGGGTACTTTGGTCTGAAGTTTTTACCAGACGTTCGTCACTGTGTCTACTGAGTTTTGGTTAAGATTTGAGCCCCAGATTCGTCCCATGAGACTCTCAATAAATTTTTTATTCATCACTGCCAGAACTAAGAGGAAGGTTCGTTTCTGTGTGAAACTGTTTGATTTTTTTGTGGGTGAATACTCATCCGTTTGAAGTGAAATCTGTCGCGTTTTGTCCCAAATTCAGTGGAGACTCTTACGTGGAATTTCAGGAAAAAACTTTTTCGGGAGAATTATTCTGAAATTGTGTGCAAACCAAGGCTATCCTCTACCAAAACTTGTGAAATTTCGCCCTAGTATCCAAATTTTATTATGGGTCCGTATTGCGATGAAAAAATTCACACAAGTACTTTCATATGTTGTTTGCACCCAGGTAAAGAGGCATGTCCATAAACAAATCACAAAAAGAAGATATGGGGAAAAAAGACAGGACGTTTTGTTTTCGGAAAACCAGTTTTGTTCACTCTCGTTCTGGGAGTTACTACACCTTACACCTTGGGTATTTTGGTCTGAAAGTTTTACCAGACGTTCGTCACTGTGTCTACTGAGTTTTGGCTGAGATTTGAGCACCAGATTCGTCCCACAAAACTGTCAATAAATTTTTTATTCATCACTTCTAGGGCTGAGAGGAAGGTTCGTTTGTGTGTGGAACTGTTTGATTTTTTTCGTTTCTGAATACTCATCCATTTGACCTGAAATCTGTCGCGTTTTGTCCCAAAATCAGTGGAGACTCTTACGTGGAATTTCAGGAAAAAACTATTTCAGGAAAAATTTTCAGAAATTTTTTGCAAACCAAGGCCAACCAAAACTTGTGAAATTACGACTTAGTATCTGAAATTTTATTCTGGGTCCGTATTACGCTGAAAAAATCTCACAAGTACTTTCATATGTTGTTTGCACCCTGGTAAGGCGGCACGTCCATAAACAAATCACAAAAAGAAGATACGGGAGAGAAAAGCCACGACGTTTTGTTTTCGGAAAACCAGTTTTGTTCACTCTCGGTCTGGACTTACTACGCCTTACTCCTTGGGTATTTTGGTTTGAAATTTTTTCCAGACGTTCGTCACTGTGTCTACTGAGTTTTGGCTGAGATTTGAGCCCCAGATTCGTCCCACGAGACTGTCAATAAATTTTTTATTCATCACTGCCAGGTCTGAGAGGAAGGTTCGTTTGTGTGTGAAACTGTTTGATATTTTTCGTCGGTGAATACTCATCCGTTTGACCTGAAATCTGTCGCGTTTTGTCCCAGATTTAGTGGAGACTCTTACGTGGAATTTCAGGAAAAAACAATTTTGGGAGAATTTTTTCAGAAATTTTGTGCAAACCAAGGCTATCCTCTACCAAAACTTGTGAAATTTCGCCCTAGTATCTGAAATTTTATTCTGGGTCTGTATTGAAAAAATTCACACAAGTACTTTCATATGTTGTTTAGACCCATGTAAGGGGGCACGTCCATAAACAAATCACAAAAAGAAGATACGGGGGAAAAAAGACACGACGTTTTGTTTTCGGAAAACCAGTTTTGTTCACTCTCGGTCTGGGACTTTCTACGCCTTACTGCTTTGGTATTTTGGTATGAAATTTTTACCAGACGTTCGTCAATGTGTCTACTGAGTTTTGGCTGAGATTTTAGACCTAAATTTGAACCACGAGACTGGCAATAAATTTTTTAGTCATCACCAGCAGGGTTGAGAGGAAGGTTCGTTTGTGTGTGAAACTGTTTGATTTTTTTCGTGGGTGGATACTCATCCGTTTGACCTGAAATCTGTCGCGTTTTGTCCCAAATTCAGTGGAGACTCTTACGTGGAATTTCAGGAAAAAACTATTTCGAAATAATTTTTCAGAAATTTTATGCAAACCAAGGCTATCCTCTACCTAAAAATTTGAAATTTCGCCCTAGTATCTGAAGTTTTATTCTGGGTCCGTATTGCGCTGAAAAAATTCACACAAGTACTTTCATATGTTATTTGCACCCAGGTAAAGAGGCACGCCCATAAACAAATCACAAAAAGAAGATATGGGGAAAAAAGACAGGACATTTTGTTTTCGGAGAACCAGTTATGTTCACTCTCGGTCTGGGACTTACTACGCCTTACTTCTTGGGTATTTTGGTCTGAAATTTTTACCAGATATTTGTCACTGTGTCTACTGAGTTTTGGCTGAGATTTGAGCCCCAGATTCGTCCCATGAGACTGTCAATAAATTTTTTATTCATCACGGCCAGGGCTGAGAGGAAGGGTCGTTTGTTTGTAAAACTGTTTGATTTTTTTCGTGGGTGAATACTTATCCGTTTGACCTGAAATCTGTCGCGTTTTTTCCCAAATTTAGTGGAGACTCTTACGTGGAATTTCAGGAAAAAACTATTTCGGGAAAATTTTTCAGAAATTTTTTGCAAACCAAGGCTATCCTCTACCAAAACTTGTGAAATTTCGCCCTAGTATCTGAAATTTTATTCTGGGTCTGTATTGCGCTGAAAAAATTCACACAAGTACTTTCATATGTTGTTTGCACCCATGTAAGGGGGCACGTCCATAAACAAATCACAAAAAGAAGATACGGGGGAAAAAAGACACGACGTTTTGTTTTCGGAAAACCAGTTTTGTTCACTCTCGGTCTGGGACTTTCTACGCCTTACTGCTTTGGTATTTTGGTATGAAATTTTTACCAGACGTTCGTCAATGTGTCTACTGAGTTTTGGCTGAGATTTTAGACCTAAATTTGAACCACGAGACTGGCAATAAATTTTTTAGTCATCACTAGCAAGGTTGAGAGGAAGGTTCGTTTGTGTGTGAAACTGTTTGATTTTTTTCGTGGGTGGATACTCATCCGTTTGACCTGAAATCTGTCGCGTTTGTCCCAAATTCAGTGGAGACTCTTACATGGAATTTCAGGAAAAAACTATTTCGAAAGAATTTTTCAGAAATTTTATGCAAACCAAGGCTATCCTCTACCTAAACATGTGAAATTTCGCCCTAGTATCTGATGTTTTATTTTGGGTCCGTATTGCGCTGAAAAAATTCACACAAGTACTTTCATTTGTTTTTTGCACCCAGGTAAAGAGCCACGTCCATAAACAAATCACAAAAAGAAGATATGGGGAAAAAAGGCAGGACGTTTTGTTTTCGGAAAACCAGTTTTGTTCACTCTCGGTCTGGGACTTACTATGCCTTACTTCTTGGGTATTTTGGTCTGAAATTTTTAACAGACGTTTGTCAATGTATCTACTGAGTTTTTGCTGAGATTTGAGACACAGATTCGTCCCACGGGACTGGCAATAAATTTTTTATTCATCACTGCCAGGGCTGAGAGGAAGGTTCGTTTGTCTGTGAAACTGTTTGATTTTTTTCGTGGGTTGATACTCACCCGTTTCACCTGAAATCTGTTGCGTTTTGTCCCAAATTCAGTGGAGACTCTTACGTGGAATTTCAGGAAAAAACTATTTCTAAAGAATTTTTCAGAAATTTTGTGCAAACCAAGGCTATCCTCTACCAAAACTTGTGAAATTTCGTCCTAGTATCTGAAATTTTATTGTGGGTCCGTATTGTGCTGAAAAAATTCACACAAGTACTTTCATATGTGGTTTGCACCCAGTTAAGGAGTCAAGTCAATAAAAAAAATCACAAAAACAAGATATGGGGGAGAAAAGTCTGGACGTTTTGTTTTCGGAAAACCAGTTTTGTTCACTCTCGGTCTTGGACTTACTACGCCTTACTCATTTGGTAATTTCGTCACAAATTTTTACCAGACGTTCGTCACTGTGTCTACTGAGTTTTGGCTGGGATTTGAGTCCCAGATTCGTCCCACGAGACTATCAATAAATTTTTTATTCATCACTGCCAGAGATGAGAGGAAAGTTCGTTTGTGTGTGAAACTTTTTAACTTTTTATTGGGTGAATACTCATCCGTTTGACCTGAAATTGGTGGCATTTTGTCCCAAATTCACTCTAGATTCTTACATGTAATTTCAGGAAAAAACTATTTCGGGAGAATATTTCAGAAATTTTGTGCAAACCAAGGCCATCCTCTACCATAGCGTGTGAAATTTCGCCCTATTATCTGAAGTTTTATTCTAGGTCCGTATTGCGCTAAAAAAATTCACACAAGTACTTTCATATGTTGATTGCACCCAAGTAAGGAGGCACATTCATAAACAAATCACAAAAATAAGATACAGAGGAGAAAAACCAAGACATTATGTTTTCGGAAAACCAGTTTTAATCACTCTCGATTTGGACTTACTACGCCTTACTCCCTAGGTATTTTGGTCTGAAATTTTTACCAGACGCTCGTCACTGTGTCTATTGAGTGTTAGCTGAGATTTGAGCCATAGATTCGTCCCACGAGACTGTCAATAAATTTTTTATTCATCACTGCCAGGGTTGAGAGGAAGGTTCGTTTGTGTGTGAAATTGTTTGATTTTTTTCGTGGGTGAATAGTCATCCGGTTGACCTGAAATGTGTCGCGTTTTGTTCCAAATTTTGTCAAGATTCTTACCTGGAATTTCAGGGAAAAACTATTTCGTGAGAATTTTTCAGAAATTTTGTGCAAATCAAGACTATCCTCTACCAAAACTTGTGAAATTTTGCCCTAGTATCTGAAATTTTATTCTGGGTCCGTATTGCGCTGGAAAAAGTCACACAAGAACTTTCATATGTATTTGCACCCATGTAAGGAGGAACATCCATAAACATATCACAAAATGAAGATACGGGGGAGAAAAGCTAGGATGTTTTGTTTTCGGAAAACCAGTTTTGTTCACTCTCGGTCTGGGATTTACTACGCCTTACTCCTTGGGTATTTTGGTATGAAATTTTTACCAGACGTTCGTCACTGTGTCTACTGAGTTTTGGCTGAGATTTGAGCCCAAGATTCGTCCCATGAGATTGTCAATAAAATTTTTATTCATCACTGCCAGGGCTGAGAGGAAGGTTCGTTTGGGTGTGAAACTTATTGATTTTTTTTCGTGCGTGAATACTCATCCGTTTGACCTGAAATTTGTCACGTTTTGTCCCAAATTCAGTGGAAATTCTTGCATGGAATTTCAGGAAAAAACTATATAGGGAGAATTTTTCAGAAATCTTGTGCAAACCAAGACTATCCTCTACCAAAACTTGTGAAATTTCGCTGTAATAGTTGAAATTTTATTCTGGGTCCATATTGCGCTGAAAAAATTAACACAAGTACTTTCATATGTTGTTTGCATTCAGGTAAGAGGCACGTCCATAAACAAATCACAAAATAAAGATACGGGGGAGAAAAGCCAGGTAGTTTTGTTTTCGGAAATCCACCTTTGTTCATTATCGGTCTGGGACTTACTACGCCTTACTCCTTGGGTATTTTGGTCAGAAATTTTTACCAGACGTTCGTCACTGTGTCTACTGAGTTTTGGCTGAGATTTGAGCCCCCCCAGATTCGTCCCACGAGACTGTCAATAAAGTTTTTATTCATCACTGCAAGGGCTGAGAGGAAGGTTCGTTTGTGTGTGAAACTGTTTGATTTTTTCGTGGGTGAATACTCATTCGTTTGACCTGAAATATGTCGTGTTTTGTCCCAAATTCAGTGGCGACTCTTACGTGGAATTTCAGGAAGAAACAATTTCGGGAGAATTTTTCAGAAATTTTGTGCAAAACAAGGATACCAAAACTTGTGAAATTTCGCCCTAGTATCTGAAACTTTATTCTGGGTCCGTATTGCGCTGAAAAAATTCACACAAGTACTTTCATATGTTGTTTGCACCAAGGTAAGGAGGCACGTCCATAAACCAACCACAAAAAAAAAACGGGGGAAAAAAGCTAGGACGTTTTGTTTTCGGAAAACCAGTTTTGTTCACTCTCGGTCTGGGACTTACTACGCCTTACTACTTGGGTATTTTGGTATGAAATTTTTACCAGACGTTCGTCCTTGTGTATAATGAGTTTTGGTTAAGATTTGAGCCTCAGATTCGTCCCACGAGACTGTCAATAAAAATTTTATTCATCACTGCCAGAGCTGAGAGGAAGGTTCGTTTGTGTGTGAAACTGTTTGATTTTTTTCGTGGGTGAATACTCATTCGTTTGACCTGAAATCTGTCGCGTTTTGTCCCAAATTCAGTGGAGACTCTTACGTGGAATTTCAGGAAAAAACTATTTCTGAAGATTTTTTCAGAAATTTTGTGCAAACCAAGGCATACTCTACCAAAACTTGTGAAATTTCGCCCTAGTATCTAAAATTTTATTCTGGGTCCGTATTGCGCTGAAAAAATTCACACAAGTACTTTCATATGTTGTTTGCACCTAGGTAAGGAGGCACGTCCATAAAAAAATCACAAAAAGAAGATACTGGGGAGAAAGCCAGGACGTTTTGTTTTCGAAAATCCAGTTTTGTTCACTCTCGGTCTGGGACTTACTACGCCTTATTCCCTGGGTATTTTGGTATGAAATTTTGACCAGACGTTCGTCACTGTGTAAACTGAGGTTTGACTGAGATTTGAGCCCCAGATTCGTCCTACGAGACTTTCAATAAATTTTTTATTCATCACTGCCAGGGCTAAGAGAAAGGTTCATTTGTGTGTGAAACTGTTTGATTTTTTTCATGGGTGAATACTCATCCGTTTGACCTGAAATCTGTTGCGTTTTGTCCCAAACTTTGTGGAGACTCTTACTTGGAATTACAGGAAAAAACTATTTCGGGAAAATTTTTCAGAAATTTTGTGCAAATGTAGGCTACCAAAACATGTGAAATTTCGCCCTAGTATCGGAAATTTTATTCTGGGTCCGTATTGCGCAGAAAAAATTCACACAAGTACTTTCATATGTTGTTTGCACCCAGGTAAGGAGGCACGCCCATAAACAAATCACAAAAAGAAGATACCGGGGAGAAAAGCCAGGACGTTTTGTTTTCGGAAATCCAGTTTTGTTCACTCTCGGTCTGGGACTTACTACGCCTTTCTCCTTGGGTATTTTGGTCTAAAATTTTTACCAGACGTTCGTCACTGTGTAAACTGAGGTTTGGCTGAGATTTGAGCCCCAGATTCGTCCTACGAGACTTTCAATAAATTTTTTATTCATCACTGCCAGGGCTAAGAGAAAGGTTCATTTGTGTGTGAAACTGTTTAATTTTTTCATGGGTGAATACTCATCCGTTTGACCTGAAATCTGTCGCATTTTGTCCCAAACTTTGTGGAGACTCTTACGTGGAATTACAGGAAAAAACTATTTCGGGAAAATTTTCAGAAATTTTGAGCAAATCTAGGCTACCAAAACTTGTGAAATTTCGCCCTAGTATCTGAAATTTTATTTTGGGCCGTATTGCGCTGAAAAAAATCACACAAGTACTTTCATATGTTGTTTGCACCCAGGTAAGGAGGCATGTCCATAAACAAATCACAAAATGAAGATACGGGGGAGAAAAGCCAGGACGTTTTATTTTCGGAAAACCAGTTTTGTTCACTCTCGGTTTGGGACTTACTACACCTCTCTCCTTGGGTATTTTGGTCTGAAAATTTTACGAGATGTTCGTCACTGTGTCTACTGAGTTTTGGCTGAGATTTGAGCCCCAGATTCGTCCTACGAGACTGTGAATAAATTTTTTATTCATCACTGCCAGGGCTGAGAGGAAGGTTCGTTTGTGTGTGAAACTGTTTGATTTTTTTCGTGGGTGAATACTCATCTCTTTGACCTGAAATTTATCGCGTTTTGTCCCAAATTCAGTGGACACTCTTACGTGGAATTTTAGGAAAAAAATATTTCGGGAGAATTTTTCAGAACTTTTATGCAAACCAAGGCTATCCTCTACCAAAACTTGTGAATTTTCACCCTAGTATCTGAAATTTTATTCTGTGTCCGTATTGCGCTGAAAAAATTCATACAAGTACTTTCATATGTTGTTTTCACCCAGGTAAGGAGGCACGTCCATAAACAAATCACAAAAAGAAGATACGGGGTAGAAAAGCCAGGACGTTTTGTTTTCGAAAACCAGTTTTGTTCACTCTCGATCTGGGACTTACTACGCCTTACTCCTTGAGTATTTTGGTATGGAATTTTTTCCAGACGTTCGTCACTGTGTCTACTGAGTTCTGGCTGAGATTTAAGTCCTAGATTCGTCCCACGAGACTGTCAATAAATTTTTTATTCATCACTGCCAGGGCTAAGAGGAAGGTTCGTTTGTGTGTGAAACTGTTTGATATTTTTCGTGGGTGAATAATCATCCGTTTGACCTGAAATCTGTCGCGTTTTGTCCCAAATTCAGTGGAGACTCTTATGTGGAATTTTAGGAAAAAACTATTTCGGGAAAATTTTTCAGAAATTTTATGCAAACCAAGGCTATCCTCTACCAAAACTTGTGAAATTTCTCCCTAGTCTCTGAAATTTTATTCTGGGTCCGTATTGCGATGAAAAAATTCACACAGGTACTTTCAAATGTTGTTTGCACCCAGGTAAGGAGGCACGTCCATAAACAAATCACAAAATGAAGATACGGGGGAGAAAAGCCAGGACGTTTAGTTCTCGGAAAACCATTTTTGTTCACTCTCGATGTGGGACTTACTACCCCTCAGTCCTTGGGTATTCTGGTCTGAAATTTTTACCAGACGTTCGTCACTGTGTCTACTGAGTTTTGACTGAGATTTGAGCCCTAGATTCGTCCCACGAGACTGTCAATAAATTTTTTATTCATCACTGCCAGGGCTGAGAGGAAGGTTTGTTTGTGTGTGAAACTGTTTGATTTTTTTCGTGGGTGGATACTCATCCGTTTGACTTGAACTCGGTTGCGTTTTGTCCCAAATTCTGTGGAGACTCTTACGTGGAATTTCAGGAAAAAACTGTTTCGAGAGAATTTTTCAGAAATTTTGGGCAAACCAAGGCTACCAAAACTTGTGAAATTTCGCCCTAGTATCTGAAATTTTATTCTAAGTCCGTATTGCGCTGAAAAAATTCAAACAAATACTTTCAAATGTTGTTTGCACCCAGGTAAGGAGGCACGTCCATAAAAGAATCACAAAAAGAAGATACGGGGGAGAAAAGCCAGGACGTTTAGCTTTCGGAAAACCAGTTTTGTTCACTCTCGGTGTGGGACTTACTACGCCTTACTCCTTGGGTATTTTCGTTTGAAATTTTTAACTGACGTTCGTAACTGTGTCTACTGAGTTTTAGCTGAGATTTGATCACCAGATTCGTCCCACGAAACTGTCAATAAATTTGTATTCATCACTGCCAGGGTTGAGAGGAAGGTTCGTTTGTGTGTGAAACTGTTTGATTTTTTTCGTGGGTGGATACTCATCCGTTTGACCTGAAATCTGTCGCGTTTCGTCCCAAATTCAGTGGAGACTCTTACATGGAATTTCAGGAAAAAAACTATTTCGAAAGAATTTTCAGAAATTTTATGCAAACCAAGGTTATCCTCTACCTAAACATGTGAAATTTCGCCTTAGTATTTGAAGTTTTATTTTGGGTCCGTATTGCGCTGAAAAAATTCACACAAGTACTTTCATTTGTTGTTTGCACCCAGGTAAAGAGGCACGTCCATAAACAAATCACAAAAAGAAGATATGGGGAAAAAAGACAGGACGTTTTGTTTTCGGAAAACCAGTTTTGTTCACTCTCGGTCTGGGACTTACTATGCCTTACTTCTTGGGTATTTTGGTCTGAAATTTTTAACAGACGTTCGTCAATGTATCTACTGAGTTTTGGCTGAGATTTGAGACACAGATTCGTCCCACGGGACTGGCAATAAAGTTTTTATTCATCACTGCCAGGGCTGAGAGGAAGGTTCGTTTGTGTGTGAAACTGTTTGATTTTTTTCGTGGGTTGATACTCATCCGTTTCACCTGAAATCTGTTGCGTTTTGTCCCAAATTCAGTGGAGACTCTTACGTGAAATTTCAGGAAAAAACTATTTCTAAAGAATTTTTCAGAAATTTTGTGCAAACCAAGGCTATCCTCTAGCAAAACTTGTGAAATTTCGTCCTAGTATCTGAAATTTTATTGTGGGTCCGTATTGCGCTGAAAAAATTCACACAAGTACTTTCATATGTTGTTTGCACCCAGGTAAGGGGGCACGTCCATAAAAAAATCACAAAAATAAGATACGAGGGAAAAAAGATAGGACGTTTTTTTTTTCGGAGAACCAGTTATGTTCACTCTCGGTCTGGGACTTACTACGCCTTACTTCTTGGGTATTTTGGTCTGAAATTTTTACCAAACATTTGTCACTGTGTCTACTGAGTTTTGGCTGAGATTTGAGCCCCAGATTCGTCCCACGAGACTGTCAATAAATTTTTTATTCATCACGGCCAGGGCTGAGAGGAAGGTTCGTTTGTTTGTAAAACTGTTTGATTTTTTTCGTGGGTGAATACTTATCCGTTTGACCTGAAATCTGTCGCGTTTTTTCCCAAATTTAGTGGAGACTCTTACGTGGAATTTCAGGAAAAAACTATTTCGGGAAAATTTTTCAGAAATTTTTTGCAAACTAAGGCTATCCTCTACCAAAACTTGTGAAATTTCGCCATAGTATCTGAAATTTTATTCTAGATCCGTATTGCGCCGAAAAAATTCACACAAGTACTTTCATATGTTGTTTGCACCCAGGTAAGGAGGCACGTCCATAAACAAATCACAAAAAGAAGATACGGGGGAGAAAAGCCAGGACGTTTTGTTTTAGGAAAACGAGTTTTATTCACTCTCGGTCTGGGACTTACTACGCCTTACTCCTTGGGCATTTTGGTCTTAAATTTTTACCCGACGTTCGTCACTGTGTCTACTGAGTTTTGGCTGAGATTTGAGTCCCAGATTCGTCCCACGAGACTGTCAATAAATTTTTTATTCATCACTGCCAGAACTGAGACGAAGGTTCGTTTGTGTGGGAAACTGTTTGATTTTTTTGGGGGGTGAATACTCATCCGTTGACCTGAAATTTGTCGCATTATGTCCCAAATTCAATGGAGACTCTTACGTGGAATTTCAAGAAAATACTATTTCGGGAGAACTTTTCAGAAATTTTGTGCAAACCAACGCTATCCTCTACCAAAACTTGTGAAATTTCGCCCTAGTATCTGAAATTTTATTCTGGGTCCGTATTGCGCTGAAAAAATTCACACAAGTACTTTCACATGTTGTTTGCACCCAGTTAAGGAGGCACGTCCATAAGAAAATCACAAAAAGAAGATACGGGGTAGAAAAGCCAGGACGTTTTGTTTTCGAAAAACCAGTTTTGTTCACTCTCGGTCTCGGACTTACTACGCCTTACATCTTGGGTATTTTTGTCTTAAATTTTTACCAGAAGTTCGTCACTGTGTCTACTGAGTGTTGGCTGAGATTTGAGCCCCAAATTCGTCCCACGAGACTGTCAATAAATTTTTTATTCATCACTGTCAAGGTTGAGAGGAAGGTTCGTTTGTGTGTGAAACTGTTTGATTTTTTCGTGGGTGAATACTCCTCCGTTTGACCTGAAATTTGTCGCGTTTTGTCCCAAATTCATTGGAGACTCTTACGTGGAATTTCAGGAAGAAAACTAATACGGAAGAATTTTTCAGAAATTTTGTGCAAACCAAGGCTATCCTCTACCAAAACTTGTGAAATTTCGCCCTAGTATCTGAAATTTTATTCTGGGTCCGTATTGCGCTGAAAAAATTCACACAATTGCTTTCATATGTTTTTTGCACTCAGGTAAAGAGTCACGTCCATAAAAAAATCCCAGAAGAAGATGAGGGGGAGAAAAGCCAAGACGTTGTGTTTTCGAAAAACCAGTTTTTTTCACTCTCGGTCTGGGACTTACTACGCCTTACATCTTGGGTATTTTGGTCTGAAATTTTTACCAAACGTTCGTCACTGTGTCTACTGAGTTTTGGCTGAGATTTGAGCCCCAGATTCATCCCACGAGACTATCAATAAATTTTTAATTCATCACTGCCAGGGCGGAGAGGAAGGTTCGTTTGTGTGTGAAACTGTTTGATTTTTTTCGTGGGTGAATACTCATCCATTTGACCTGAAATTTTGTCGCGTTTTGTCCCAAATTAAGTGGAGATTCTTACGTGAAATTTCAGGTAAAAACTATTTCTGAAGAATTTTTTAGAAATTTTGTGCAAACCAAGGCTATCCTCTACCAGAACTTGTGAAATTTCGCTCTAGTATCTGAAATTTTATTCTGGGTCCGTATTGCGCTGAACAAATTCACACAAGTACTTTCATATGTTGTTTACACCCAGGTAAGAAGGTACGTCCATAAACAAATCACAAAAAGAATATACGGGGTAGAAAAGCTTCGACTTTTTTTTCGAAAAACCTGTTTTGTTCACTCTCGGTCTGGGACTTACTACGCCTTACTCCTTGGGTATTTTGGTCTGCAATTTTAACCAGACGTTCGTCACTGTGTCTACTAAGTTTTGGTGAGATTTGAGCCCCAGATTCGTCCCACGAGACTGTCAATAAATTTTTTATTCATCACTGCCAAGGCTGACAGAAAGGTTTGTTTGTGTGTGAAACTGTTTCGTTTTTTTCGTGGGTGAATACTCGTCCGTTTGACCTTAAATTTGTCGCGTTTTGTCTCAAATTGAGTGGAGACTATTACGTGGAATTTCAGGAAAAAACTATTTCGGAAGAATTTTTCAGAAATTTTGTGCAAACTAAGGCTATCCTCTACCAAAACTTCTGCAATTTCACCATAGTATCTTAAATTTTGTTCTAGGTCCGTATTGCGCTGAAAAAATTCACACAAGTACTTTCATATGTTGTTTGAACCCAGGTAAGGAGGCACGTCCATAAACAAATCACAAAAAGAAGATACGGGGGAGAAAGCCAGGACGTTTTCTTTTCGGAAAACTAGTTTTGTTCACTCTCGGTCTGGGACTTACTAGGCCTTACTCCTTGGGTATGTTGGTCTGAAATTTTTACGAGACGTTTGTCACTGTGTCTACTGAGTTTTGGCTAAGATTTAAGCCCAAGATTAGTCCCACGAGACTGTCAATAAATTCTTTATTCATCACTGCCAGGGCTGAGAGGAAGATTCGTTTATGTGTGAAACTCTTTGATTTTTTTCGTGGGTGAATACTCATCTGTTTGACCTGAAATTTGTCGCGTTTTGTCCCAAATTCGGTGGAGATTCTTATGTGGAATTTCAGGAAAAACATATTTCGGGAGAATTTATCAGAATTTTTGTGCAAACCAAGGCTATCCTCTAGAAAAACTTGTAAAATTTCATCCTAGTATCTGAAATTTTATTCTGGGTCCATATTAAGCTGAAAAAATTCACACAAGTACTTTCATGTGTTATTTGTACCCAGGTAAAGGGGCACGTCCATAAACAAATCACAAAAAGAAGATAAGGGGGAGAAAAGCCAGGACGTTTTGTTTTCGGAAAACCAGTTTGGTTCACTCTCGGTCTGGGACATACTACGCCTTACTCCTTGGGTATTTTGGTCTCAAATTTTAACCAAACATTCGTCACTGTGTCTACTGAGTGTTTGCTGATATTTGAGCACCATATTTGTCCCGCGAGACTGACAATAAATTTTTTATTAATCAGTGTCAGGACTGAGAGCATTTATAGAGTTTTTTTTTTAGTATTTGCTGTCAAACAAAATTTATTTTTAAAACATACTTATTTAACAATTCCATAAATTAATATTTTAATTATATTTATTTTATTTTTAATATAAAATATTATTATATTATTATATATAGCTGTTATTAACAATTCAATAAATTAATATTTTAATTATATTTATTTTTTAATTTAAAATATTATTCTATTATTATAAATAGTTGTTAAATGAAAGTAAGTTAATGTTTGCTGTGTCAAACAAGTTTTTCCCAAAAAAAATTAAAACTTCAAAACCTAAAAAGAAAAAGAGGTGGCAACGGGCAAACGGTGTCCACAACTGCAGAATATCGTAGCAGAATCCCAACCATTAATTTTTGCAAGCAAAATTCCAAACGTTAACCCCTTTACAAAGAAACTCGAAGAAACATGTCACTCTTGCTATATATACTATCCAATTCCATGCTCCATCATCATCGAAATCACTAATTCTTATCTCCAAAGGCTTTTTCACTCTTTCTCTTTCTCCTTCATGGGTTTAGTATTTGGAAAAATCAGTGTGGAGACTGCAAAATACGAAGTGATCAAATCCACAAGCGAGTACGAAATCCGCAAATATGTACCCTGTGTAGTGGCTGAAGTCACATATGACCCATCACAGTTCAAGGAAAATAAAGATGGTGGCTTTATGGTTTTGGCCAGTTACATTGGTGCTGTGGGGAACCCCCAGAACACCAAGCCTGAAAAGATTGCAATGACTGCACCAGTTATAACCAAGGAGAGTGGTGGGGGTGGTGAGAAGATTGCTATGACAGCCCCAGTTGTGACAAAAGATGGTGCTGGTGAAGAAGGGAAGAAGAACAAGATGGTGACTATGCAGTTTGTTTTGCCAGCTGTGTATGGGAAAGCTGAGGAGGCGCCTAAACCTACTGATGAGAGGGTTCTGATAAAGGAAGAGGGTGAGAGGAAATATGGGGTGGTGAAGTTTGGAGGTGTGGCATCAGAGGAAGTGGTGAGGGAGAAGGTGGAGAAGCTGAGGGTGTGTTTGGAGACTGATGGGTTTAAGGTGGTTGGGGATTACGTGTTGGCCAGGTACAACCCACCTTGGACAATTCCTGTCTTCAGGACTAATGAGGTTATGATCCCAGTTGAATGAAATTGGAGGATTGTATACAAAAATTCAGTGTTTACACAAAATTCAGTGTTTTTTTTTATCTGTTATGATGTTAAGTTTTACTGGTGTTGAGAGGTTTAAAATATGTTGTAGTGCTGCCTTGTTTCAATTCAATACACAGAATAAATGTTTTATATGTTCTAGGATTTTTGGTCATGTCTCTTGTTGTCTGGTTGTTTATGATTTTGGTGACCGTTATGTAAACAGGACCAAAAGAAATCAGAAATTCAAAGGAAATTGAGAATGATAGCAAGACACATTCAAACTCAATACTTAACTAATACAACTGATTTACTCTGTTCATTATACATCAGAATTGAATTCATAGGATTGCAACTGTTCAGGGAACACAAAATGTACATATCATGCACAGAGCTTCAATGTCACTCTCTTAAGTTATCCAGAGACCAGCTTCACAATTATAAAGATAATGTTGAAGAGAATTAGAGGAAGTCTCAAGAATTGACAGGCATATATGAGCCCTATTATTTGCCCTTTAAGAGAATTCCTCCTAGGCTCTGTCATATCTCTCAAAGTCCATCCCCTTGGAGCAAGGAACCGCTCCTCATTCAAAATTGCCAATGCATTTGCAAAGAGCAAAAAGCCTTCTAAAAAAGTCCAGAAACCCATTTCCTGCCAGAAGAAACACAGAGTGTGCAACTTAGTACTCAGAGGAAATCTTCTTCACTAGTTCAACTCTACTTTTCACACAAGAATCAGATAAAGGAATTCAAATATCAACAGGGAATGAAAATAGTCAGGCACAAGCAAATTCTAAGGTCACCCATCAATAAAGGCTATCATTCTTCTGGCTTGATATGCATACAAGACCCATGCTTTAACTCCATGGAAAATCACTCAATAAGGCCAAAACCAAACTTCAAATACAAAGACGTGTTCCTTCTCTCCACAATCTGCCATTTCCTTCAAATATTAGATTGCAAAAAGACTCATATTTTGCCTATTCTGACTAATATAACATTCCACATAGAATTAACATTCTTATCCTAATACTAACATTTACATACTATAGCAAATTACTTACATTTGACAAAAAAACTCAGAAAAGTGATAAAATGCAAGCTGTTTTTCTTGAGTTGCACAGTGCTTCACAATTGTTTGGTATAATTTAATGATAGCCATATCACAAACCAGAAGAACAACAACCAAATCTCATACGCACAAGTGCAAAGAACAACCCAAAAAGCCAAATCATGGAGAACAACATGGATTGTAGAACCCCAAGAAATCAGAACAAACACTTAGCCCCACAAGGACTAAACTTTCACTCTAGTTTACTCCTCTTCTTCCACAGTTGAAATCACTGCAAAAGTGTTGCACGACATGCTGAATGAAAATAATAAACGGCGTGGTGAGATGAGAGGGAAGATGGTCAAAAGAATCTCAGTATATTCTGGTTGTCTACAATACCCTTAACAAGATAATCATACAAAACAGAGTTTATAAATAACATTCTTGATCCTCAAACACAACCAATTATGAGTAAGAAGTTCATTTTGATAGGTTTTAGAGTATAAAATGCAAAAATCAACTCGGACCAATCAAACCACACAAGATTCTTCACTGACAATCAAAGTTAAAAGACAAACAACAAATTTTACTTCCAACTTTCAACACAAGTTTTTTTCCAACTTTCAACACAAGTTTTTTTTCTTAGTAATAACTATTAACTACACATTGGTTTAACACAAATCTCTTTCTTGGACCAAATCACTCAGTAGACCGATGGCACAACCCAAACTCACATGCAAACAAAAACATATAAAATTGTAATCCCAGTTGAACAATAACAGAACCATATCAAATGAATTTTATGTGAACCCAAAACGGAAATAATCTCAATCCAACCAAGAAGTCAAACAAATTAAGAAACCAAACACAGAATTTTTTAGGGAAAAGAGAAAGAATGATGAGTTCCTTACTCACCTGAGACGCAAAAATGGAAAAAAAAAACAAGGACCTATGATGTCTGAGTCTGAAAACCCGTTCTTAAGAAAGAAATTTCTAGAAGACGATCCTATGACTTTCCGAAAACTCATCTAACGACACAGAATGGCGGTAGCTAACACGTCAGCGTGAGAAGTTAAAAAACACCCGTTGGATCAGAAGCCTAGGCGGCAACAACTGAAACACCCTGCACTCTATCATTCTCTCTAAAGTAAGTTTCACGTTACTCGATACTGTTCTTATTAGTACGAGTAACTATAGTAACTTAGATATTTGAGTGGTATTTTGAATTTTAAAAATTATTTTTGTAATAAGTACCATGGCAAAATTTATTCCCACAAATTTAAAAAAAATATTTTAATTTTTTTTTATAAAGTTGATTTTGAGGCTACGGAGAAGATGTGGTAGACTAACAAAACTTAATTTCATTTTAGTTTATAAGTATTTATTTATAGATTTTAAAGTCATTTAGTAGAAATTAAATACTTTAATCTTGTATGGGTAAATAGTAGAGTATATCTCAGCGTGGATTGGACATTTGAATAAGATAAAACTTTCTTGTAAAACCAATCCAACTCCTGAAAAACAAATTTTTTTTCCAATATGGGACTAGTGTATTATATATGATTGAATACATCATGGAATATATCGTAAAATTTGATCGGATATCCAAACGAGTACATCTTGAAAAACAGAAACAAAAGAAAACATTCCTTTAAACCATTTTATTAATTAAATCAAAGTGTATCGAATATTTGCTTAAACACTAGGATTAACTCAATAGTTCATACTAAATCAGGTGCATCGACACATCTTATCCTATAAATACATGTTCTAGAACAAGATAAAGGTACACATTTAATAATATTTATTGTCTTCAACCATCGAATACTGAGTACTTAAGTATTGGATGACCTTTTACAGGTACTCTCTCTTGACCAAGTTCGAAGACCGAGACCTATTAGAACCAATATCGAGGAGCACACACGATCACGAAGATGTCTCCTTCCGCGACCCATACAAAAACAAATTTGGACAAAACTATTAATGACCTTAAAAGTTATTAGTATGAAAATTAATGTGATGGTATGAATGATAAGGATATTTCAATCTTCTTGTATTGAGTTGATTTAAAGGATGACATAAAAAAAGTGTGTAACCTAAAAAGATTCTGAATATAAAATAAGTGAGATTAATAATGGAGAATAAATTAGATTTTGACCATGAAATAATCAAGACTAACACTCATGATTTTAACTAAGTGATAAAAGTAGTTAAGTGTAAAATATGGTCATGTTTCGTGTGTGAGACAATAATATTCATTTAACAATAGATAATATAAAACGCAAGTGTTTGGTTTGGTCTGTGGACAATACAACACTATATTATTTTTATATGTTTGATAACACATAATTATGCTATGATGATATACGCACAGAGATTTAAGTTAATCTCATACTACACAAACATTTATATGTTTATTCTATGTTGCAAGAAATGTTTGTTACTTTCGTCAGCTAGTATGAACTATTTAAAGTATAAGTCACACCAAATGATCTATTGGATAAAGAGATAAAGTTGATTTCTTCAAAAACTTCATGACACTAGCATTGTCAACTTTGGAAAGAATATGGAAACACTAGAAGTGGTTGTTTGACAAAGAATAATCTGTTATTAGTTATGAGTGATTGTTGTTCAAAAAATACTCTTAAACGGGTTACTCATAATCAAATATAATTCAAAATAATACTTGATTTTAATCAGGAGTGGTTGTGTGTCAAACAATACTTGTTTTAGCCAATAATGGTTATGTTCGAAATAAAACTTGTTTTAGCTAGAAGTGATTGTGTTCCAAACAATACTTGTTTTAGCCAGGAATAGTTTGTTTCAAGAAATACTTATTTTAATTAGGAGCAGCTACGTTTAAAAAAATACTAGGTTTTAGTCAGGAGTGGTTGCATTCTAAAAAATATACTTGAAGGGGTTAGTAAAGAGTGACTACGTTTACAAACAATACTCGAAAGAGTTAGTCAAGAGTGGCTACGTTTACAAACAATAATTGAAGGAACGAGCTTTCATTTTGTCTTTGATGAGAAGGGAAGGTCCGTCTGAAAAAGACTTTCTAATGCTTAAGTCAGTAGGAGCACAAAAGTGATATGTTCTTAACAATATAAGAGTTAAGAGTATGAGATAAGATAAAGTGTACTTCCTAGAGAGTATGTATTTATAGATTTTTTAGGTGATGTTCTTTGAGTTGGTCCATGAGACCTTTAGATTAACCATATGATTACTATTTATTGTTTCATAAATAGTCGTTCATCATTTAAGGCTCAACAATTAGACCGTTTCACTCATAATGGTCATTGATGACAATGAAGGTTGAGTTAGAAGATGTATACAGTCACCCCAAACTCTTTAATATTTCTGACCTTAAGATGAGTGGCTACATATTCATGGTCTATAATTATAAAAAACCTATTAAGTCATAATATATTTATATTAAAAAACTTTTATAATCTAATCCACATGTTATCTTAAAAAATAAATGCAATAACTTTCTTACTAATATATACATGTTCCAGCCAAGAGTCGTGGTGACCTTAGACCTAAAACATTCAGTATAGCCAATAATAAGTATACTCTTAGCTAGCGTGTGATCTGTCTTTCCCTGACATCTTCTTGAGTATATATATTGTTCTTCACCCTCTGCTTCTACATTACCTGGTTTTATTATTGACCTTCTTCCATAATAAATACTCTCCTTTACTCATATGCTGATTACTCGAAATTCTCACAATTTGTACTGATATGACATAAAATCTCTTTAAAACCACCTCAACAAATGATCCTTTAATATACGGGTTTGATTAATAACACTATAACTCCTAGTCTCGAGTAATAGTAAGTCATTAAAACTTAAAAACCAAGTTAATTCAAACTATCTTCGATCAATCTACATTTCCTTAACCTCAAATTCGACCCATATCACTACAATACCATACCAATAAAATCTAAAATTTAGACTAACGAAATTAGTGTATTTAAAAATCTAAAACAAAAATCAAATACACACAATCCGCCTGTGAGTACGCATCAAACTAGTCTCCTTAAAAACATACTTCGAACTTAAACACATTCCGACCCGATTCTTTTGAACTTGGTAGCGTGACCCGATAACATCCTTAACAAAGCCGAAAAACCAACATCAACGATAACCCTTCTACCCAACACTGATCCATCAACCCAAAATGGCGTCACTTCACCACCACCACCACCACCTTCTTCTCTCTCTTCCGTTCCCTCACTCTCCAACTCCACCCAAACGCTTGTTCTTCAAAACCACACGCCCACTCATTACAACACGCGCCACCGTCGAATCCCCAACTCCAAAACGACGCGGCCGAAAGAAGAAGCCCCCACCACCCGAAACACCACCTGCAAACGACACGCCGGAGCCCCAAAACGCAGAGGCTAAAAAGGAACAACCTTCGGAGGACGACGAGCTCTTCGACTACGACGACGGCATCGACTTCCCCTACGAGGATCCGCCTCTGGTGTGCTGCTACGGCGCGGCGCGGAGGGAGTTCATCCCCGGGGTGCGGGTGCAGTTGCATCCGATGCATGCGGACAAATACTCGGAATGGAAGATGCTGCAGTGGAAGCCACCGGAGTTCGCGCGGGCGCCGGGGGGGCCGCCCTCGAACGTGGCGGTGGCGCACGTGCGGCTTGGGGGGCGCGCCGCGTTTTTGGGGAAGGTGGGGAGGGACGAGTTCGGGGATGATTTGGTGCTGACGATGAACAAGGAGAGGGTGCAGACAAGAGGGGTTAAGTTTGATGAGGGGCGCAGAACTGGGTGCTCGTACATGAAGGTGAAGTTTGAGGAGGGGAAGATGAAGATGGAGACGGTTAAGGACTCTGCTGAGGACGCGCTTCTTGCATCTGAACTCAACCTTGCAGTTTTGAAAGAGGTATTTGTTTTGATTCTTCAACTGTTTTGTGCTTAGGCCTATGAATTATTGCTGTTGAGAAACATTAAGAATGTGTTTGGAAGTTTAATTGAATCAACTAATCAAGGTTTTTACTGAATTGAAGGGAAAGGAAATTGGTTGGAGAGAAAATGTAAGGTAAAGGTGAGTATAGATGAACTCTAGAAGTAAAAGTTCTAATTTTCCTTCCTTGTAAAATTCAAACATTTTTTTGTCTCTCTTATTTTCTTTCCATATCAAAGAGACTCTAGAGAACCACGGTTGAGCTTTGAGGAGATCAACTTAACCATTAGGTTTAAACTTAGTGACATAGAATAGAACCAACAACAACCTATTGTCTTCTTCCCAGAAGGAAGATGAAATAACTCCCATGTTTTGTTATGTTCAAGAGCCGCATTTCAGTAATCAGGGTTTGTCACCGTCTAGGATGATCAAGTGCTTTTGTCACATTTTTAGGAATAGTAATAGAAAAAACAGAATAAATAAAGGAAAAACAGGAAGGAGACAACTTGTGGTAGCTAAGAAAATTGTAAATAGGGTGAGGACCACAGGTAGAACAAGCACCTTTGCGAATGGTAATGGGCCTACTCGAGTCATCATGATCAGGAGCTCATGGTATTAAGTGATGGTTAAGGACCTGCTTGGGGCACTGAACTAGCTATTTGGTTCCTGCGTTGATAAGTAATAAGAGGTGGTGGCGATGGTTTAGGAGGATTGTGTATGGAATTTTGGGTGTAAAGAGTAGAAGGAACAGAATATTCATTAAGGGCACAGGTAGAACATGTTGGAAAAAATTAGAATCCTGTGTAGAAGGATGGAAGAAGCGAGTTGGTCCAAAAAATGTGACATTAGCATACATACTTCTTGGTGGGGAGTAACTGATATCCTTTTTAAAGTTGAGAATAGTCCAAGAAGACTCATTTGATGCTCTAGCTGAGAGTTTATCTAACCTAAATACATGCCATGGACAAACAAGTGGAGAGATATGAAAGAGGGATTATTTTTAAAATGGAATGGAGTAGGAAACTTTATTTTCAAGTTAAGAAGAAGACATTATGTTAATGAGAAAACAGGCAGTTAGGCTAGCATCATCCCAATCTGTTAATGGTTGTGGGATTTTTGAATATTGTAGTTGCATATTTCTTGGACTTGGAAAAGCATTTAGCAACTATGTATAGACTTGGTAATGCTGTAAACAATTCTCATTAAGCTGAGTGTGGAGGCACCAAGTGTTTATTTTGAATGATCTTTTTTAACACACTGCACTTTGGATAAAAAGGTGATGAAAATAGCAGCTAATCTTTTATGCAGTGCAAAAAGGATGGGTGAAATTTAATGTTTGTGCTTACTGTGAGTAGTGTGAGAAGGATGACAATTTAAGATGAAGGAAGGTTAAAAGAAATTATTGATGGACAAAGAGTGCAAATCAACAAAATATTACATAACAATTGAATACATTGCCAATTTGACTGTTGTTACATTTCTTTTGTTAGCTTGCAAACCAAACACTTTATTTTGATGTCATAAAGATACTGGGTAGGGAAATTGAATGTGACTTTAGGTGGTATAACTCCATAGATGAAGATATTTGTTACAGTAAGAGTGGGACTATGTTGCCTTGTTTGTTGTGTGAAGTGTACACTGAGTTTGTTGTGATTTCTTTTGTGTGGACTACTGCAGGCCAGGATTTTCCATTTCAATTCAGAAGTTCTTACATGCCCCACTATGGAATCAACTCTATTCAGAGCAATTAAGTGGACAAGAAAGTTTGGTGGTCTTGTATTTTTTGATTTAAATCTGCCATTATCCTTGTGGAGATCTCGCGATGAGACTAGAGAAAGAATAAAAAAAGCATGGAATGAAGCAGACATCATTGAAGTTTCAAGAAGCGAGCTAGAATTCCTTCTAGATGAAGAATATTACGAGAGAAAGAGAAATTACAGGCCACAATACTTTGCTGAAAGTTACGAACAAACCAAGAATTTACAAGAGTATTACCATTACACTCCTGAAGAAATTGCTCCTTTGTGGCATGATCGACTTAAATTCCTGTTTGTAACCGATGGAACAATTAGAATTCACTACTATACCCCTTCTTTTGATGGATCTGTTGTTGGAACTGAAGATGTGCTCATAACTCCATTTACCTGTGATAGAACTGGCTCAGGTGATGCTATTGTAGCTGCTATTTTAAGAAAGCTAACCACATGCCCAGAGATGTTTGAAAATCAAGATGTTTTGGAGAGACAACTACGCTTTGCTGTTGCAGCAGGAATTATAGCCCAATGGACTATTGGTGCTATCAGAGGTTTTCCTACTGAAAGTGCTACTCAGAACCTCAAAGAACAAGTTTATGTACCTTCAATGTGGTGATAAATTGTATGTGTAACTTCAATAGAGCTTAGCAGAGTTCAAAGGCATTAGTTGGCAGTTATTGTTTGATTATTCATTTGGTTCTTAGATTGCTAAAGTTGTTTAGTTCTTTGCTTTGGCTCCAATTCATGTCATCCAATGCCTTACTTTTTCATGACAGGAGGCAGGGTGTGAATTGAAATTTTTGTAGGTAATAGTTGTAATGTACACTATTTTTGTAACACTTTGTATTTCTAATGTTCTTCTCTTTCTTCCTCATTGTTGACCTTCTGCTGCTTTAGTTTTAGGCACCTTCGTTCTATTCATGCAACAATCTACTATTTGATTTCTTTATTTCTACAAAAAATTTAGCATAAAATAATAGATTTTGTTTGGTAATACATCTATATTTTTGAATATTTTGGTCATTTGCATATACTTTACTGTTAACAACTAAGTGAGTGAGATTATGGTTACAACTTCTTAGATGAGAGCATATTATATAAGGTTTTAGGTCTCGGGTAAAGATTACACTGTATGTGCTAAATTTTGCGATATGTGATTACACTATATGTGCTAAATTTTGTGTTTTTAGTACAAGAAAGGGACAGCAAGAGTGTTATACAAAACAATTCTTTCACATAAAATTATATCTATGTAGCACAGACACTGATACGATACCGACACGGACATGGAGATACGTAAAATCTCTAAAATGTAGGATACGAATCTATATATTATATAATTATGAATTATATAAATTGACAATAAAGAGTTATGCGCACAAGTATGTTCTAAATTAATTTTTGGAGTAGAAAGATGTTTTTCATGACTGGTTTACAATGATTTGTTTCTTATTTTTATAATAATAATAACAATTTATACAATAAAGTTTGATTTTTTAGAAAATTAATGTATTTTTCTTTTTTAAAATTGTGTTAAAACCATAATAGAATTGACATAAATCTAACAAATAATTGAAAACTTCACAGATACGTATCCTACAGGTGTCAATGAGTATCGGTGTCCGAGACACACCATTTAAGAAGAGTTTCTGAAGAATTATATTGTGTTGTGAATGTTGATTAACTTTCTAGTAATAATTTAAGTAGAGTTATCTTTCTTTATAAATCCTTCCTTTTCTTTTGAAGATATCTCAAACAAATACCTATAATTCTAGTTTTCAAATTATATGAAGCCAAACACATTTCAAATTGGACCTATTATTATTATTTTTGTCATCTTTTTAATAAGGTAATTTTAACTTTTAATAAATAAAATAATATTTTTATTTAATAAAATAATTGAGCATCCTTTTACTAATAAATAAGCCCATAACTGCTCTATTTAAAAGTAACCACCAAATAATTTTTTTCAACACTATTTCAAAAATTATATATTTTTTAAATTATATTCTTTTAATGTTTTTAATAATATCTTTTTAAAACTGTATATTTTAGAAAGTGTAATATTTTTAAAGCGTAAATAACGACAATTCGTTGCGAGGTTACTCTATTTAAAATTTCAATAATATTTTCTCATATGAATATAAAATATTAATAAAGTAATATGATTTGAAATTTTGGTTATTTACGTTTATAAAATAATAATAATAATAATATGTTTATGAAAGAAAAAAAATATTTAATAAGAATAGTGTAACCTTTTTCACACAAAACTACGATAATCTCTATCATAAAAACTATAACAAAAGATAATTAAAGTAAATAACATATTATCTTCATTTTTAACCCTCTAAATAAATTAAACTCTAATTAATATTAATTTATTAAAAAAGTAAAGGATATAACTCTTACCACTAAATTTTGATTAGTCAATTAAGAAAAAAAATCTAGTCAGAATGTTAAATAAGGAGACCTTAATAAAAATGGAAAGAAAATAAAATAAAGAAATATATATGTGAAATTAGGAAACTATATTATTGTTATCATAATAAATTTGTAATATTTTGTATTTCCCTTTTTCCCTTAAGTATAACAAACCATCTCACACTATCTCACAATATTTTCTCCACTTTCTCTTCTTCAAGTTTGATTTCAAAGTGCAAAAGATTGTGAGTTGTGTATTTGATTTGATTCGGAGTGTTTTCGTGAAACAATTTTGTTGAACGCATTCAAAGGTGTCGTTTTCAATGACTTGTGAAAGGGATAACGTTTTTCACTCTCTAGTTGCCTTCATTGTTGATCAATATCTCTCACAAAACCAATTCTCCCAAACGCAGGCCATCTTCCACAATGAAGCTTCGTCACTCTTTGCAAATTCATCAACAAATGAGGTTAATCTTTCTACTTTTTTAACCTTTTGTTGTTTTCTTTTCTCTTTCAAGTTTTCACGAATGAGTTCGCGTTCTTTTTTCACTTTTCTCCCAAATTTGTTGTTTTTGCGGTGTTTCAGAATTTGTTGAGTTTGGAGGAGATGCTGAATCAATATGTATTTATGAAGCAACAGACTATAATGTTAGAGAAAGAAAAGGTGATGGTGATGCAAGAGAAAAATAGAATCCAAATGTTGTTGCAAAACATTCAGAATGCTCTTGACAGTTTCCATGCAAGATCACCTTTGTCCAATGCCGCAACTATTATCACAAATTCTGCAGTTGTTCCTCCAATGCAAAGTTCTAATAGAAATCCTCCAGGTTGGTACACTATTTTTCTAGTTCTTAATGAATTAAAATATGGTTAATGTTGATTTTTGTATTTTTGAGTTCTTTTCATCCTAAACCTATATGCAAAACACATTGTCGTTGTCACCTATACCCGTGGACAATGTAAGCTTGTCATCACCTATGATCAAAGAGCTTGACGAAAAGAGAAAAGATACTCCCATAGTAGATGGATCTATAGTTGCAAAGAAACCTCGTGGTAGACCACCCGGCCAAAAAAATAAAGTCCAAGGTATAGAATTGTTTATATTTTTGTAAAGTATACACTAAGTTTTTATATGTGATCAATTACATTTTTTACTTTATCCTTATTTCTAGGTATAAAGAAATTGTTAACATCTCCAAATAACAAAGTAGATTTTGGATCCAATTCTGCAACAACTCAATTGGTCCAGAACTGTGCACTCGGGGAATGACATATTTCAACTAATTCATTTCAATGTTCTAATGCATCCCTGCCTATTGAGATTTCAACCAATAGAGTTATGGTTGAAACTGTAAAACAAATGGTTTGTAAAGAAGACAATCATGACATTTCTTATATTGAGGCACATAGTGATCAATCAAATAAGGAGAATACAAATTAGACAAGTTAGAGAGATGCAACCAAGACAAGTACGAGGACATTGGACAAGTCATCACCAAATGAGATTCCTACCTCTGAGTCCCATAAGGACACAATTGATTGGACACACCTTGAATTTCAAACATAAGATTCGACAATTGGTCTATAGTTGATTTTTCAAACTTCGAAATAGATGACTAAAATGTATCAATAATAATTTCACCTTCTGTTGCTTTATTTTTATGCTTTTTCTATTCCTACAACAATCTTCAAATTAGTGTGACACACTTCAAATAAGCAATGTTTCATGGAGGCTTAAGATATATCATTTTTATATTATTAACTTTTAAATTGATTAAAAGTGAACAATTTTATTATAAATTTCCCATCACATTATAAATATTATTTTTATTCATATTTGAATTGTTATTAATTATTATATTATTATATTATATAATAAAATAAACTCAAATAGATTACGTTGTTCATTAAATTTCCTTTAATACTTACCAATAACCCTAACCATAGAAAAAATAGATGTGTACTTATATATTTACAAATAAAAGAAAAAGTGTTGTACCTTGATAAATGTTGCAACTCTGAAATCAAATTATGATAAACCTTTCATAATGTGATGTTTAACAAAAGAATATAAATTAATTTTATTTGTAGTTTTAGTCTTTATATTTTATAAAATTCATAATTTAAGTTATTTAGTTTTCAATTATTTTTATTTAATTTAAATTTGCATTATATCTTATTTTTTTCCTTTATATAAAATTAAAATTATTAGACTAAAATAATATATTTCTTTGTTTGTTGAGACATCTATATTTTTTAATATTTTGATCATTTACATAATATATCATACTCTCACAAATCAAAAATTCTCCAATTGACTATATTGCTACATTCATTAGTGCAAAATGTTAAAATAACTACTATTTATTAAATGCGTTTTTACCTCAAACGTAGTCTTTCAAAAGACGGTGACATTTTTTAAATTATTTTCATTTATGAATGTGTCTATTTTTTTTTTCTTTTCATCACCATTCTATGTTGTTGTTCAACTTTCTTTTGTGCTTGACCATGACACACCTTGCTCGTGGCCTCATTTCCCGTATACTTCTCGGAGACATTAGGTAAGGTTCGAGTGGACGATCACCAAATGGGTGCTCATTGCCAGGAAAAATCCTTAATTTTTTATTCCTGTCCTGTATCCATTAATTTTTGGACACACATTGAGTCGAGTTGGTCCAAGAGAAGGTTGAGTCAATTCATTATGAACCCAAGTTAAGTCAAGTTAACCTAGGTTCAAATTGCGTTCAGTCAATCCATGTCCAAGTCAAGTTGATTCGGCTTGGACACACATCGAATTAAGTCACCCTAGACCTAAGACAAGTCGAGTTGGCCTAGATCAAGTCTAGTCAGAGTCAACCCGAGCTCGAGTCCAGCTTAGACCTAATTAAGCCGATTCGATCCAGACTCCAAATAAGTTGAGTCAACTCTAGCCTAGGTCAATTTAAGTTGGTCAGACTCAAGTCGAGCAGAGTAAGCCCAAACCTAGATAAAGTTGAGTGAGCCTAGACTTAAGTCGAATCGAGTTGATCCAACCTAGGTTACGTAGAGTCAGCCCAAACCAAGTGCAACTAAGTCAACCTAACCCAAGTCAAACTGAGCAAGCCTTAACCCAAATCAAGCTAAGTAGACATGGACAAAAGTCAAATTAAGTCATCCCATACCTAGGTCAAGCTTTGTCATTTTAGGTTAAGGTGAACAAACAAATAAATATATTATTTTAGTCTAATAATTTTATATAAAGGAAAAAATAAGATAATAGATGAAAATTAAATTAAATTAAAATAATTAAAAAATAAATAAGTTAAATTGTGAATTTTATAAAATATAAAGACTAAAAGTACAATTAAACTTAATTTATATTCTGTTGTTAAACATGACCTTATAAGCATATAAAAAGGTTTATCTTAACTTGATTTATACAACACTTTTTCTTGTTTCCAAATATATAAGTAAAAAATTATTTTTAGACGGTTATTGGTTCAGTACTGCACTAAAAGATAATTTAATGAATAATGTAATTTATTTGAATCTGCTTTACTATATAATAATTGATAACAGTTAAGATATGGATAACAAATACATTTATCATAACATAAGTTGTGATGGGTATAATAAAATTGTTCACTTTTAATCAATTCAAAAGTTAATAATATAAAAATGATATATCTTAAAGCCTCCACGAAACTCTTATAGTAGTTTTTTTTCTAAAAGCTTAACTAAGTATTTATTTCTTTGTATGCTTAAGCCGAACCAAATTCATTATGTTTTGTTACAATTTAAATAATTGCACCTAATTATTGTCATTTTTCAAATGCTCTTCTAACATGTTATGTAACTATATATTTTCTTCAAAATATGCTTGTTCAAAGTATAGGTAAGCATTACATCCAACTAATGAACCAAAGAGTAGGTTTCATCTTAAATGACAACATAACAAAATGAAACTTTGTAAGAATTGATGTAGTCAAAGTCAGACTTGAAGAAAGTCAGCTCTAGTTTTATTCTTGAAAGAAAAGAAAAAAAAACACAATTAAAGGTTTATTAATTCGAATAAATTTTCATGATGACTTTTTAAATGGACTATTTTCAATAACTTATTTTGAGTGAACCTTGCAAATCACAAATTAAGAGTGCGAGTCCACTTTGTGTCAAAAAAATGTGAATGAAAACATTAAGTAACAAAATAATTTCAAATTAAAACATACTTCTAAGGATTATCCCTTGACGATCAAAAAATTATTGATTCAGGATTTCTATATCTCTTGACATTTTAGTCATCTCATTCAAAGTTTGAAAAATTAACTTTAGATCAATCGTCCAGTTGTGTGTTTGAAAATTCAAGGTGTACCCAATCGGTTGTGTTCTTGTCAGACTTAGAAGTACGAATCTCATTTAAAAATGACTTGTCCAATGTCTTCGTACTTGTCTTGGTTGTATCCCCCTTACTTGTGTAGTTTGTATTCTCCTTATTTGTTTCACCATTGTGTGCTTCAATAGGAGAAATGTCATGATTGTTTTCTTTACAAACCATTTGTTTTATAGGTTCAACACTGACTCAATTGGTTGAAATCACATATACTTTGTTATTTGGAGATGGTAATAGTGTCTTTATACATATAATTGACGATAAAGTAAGAAAAATAATTGATGACATATGAAAACATAGTGTATACTTTACATATACATAAACAATTCTATACCTTGGACTTTATGGACTTTATTTTTCTGGTTGGGTGGTCTACCACAAGGTTTCTTTGTAACTGTGGACCCATCTACTGTTGGAGTGTCTTTTCTCTTTTTGTCAAACACTCTAATCATAGGTGATGACAAGGTATAGGTGACAACACCATTGTGTTTTGCATAGGAAAAATGGTACTAGTAGACAAAACTAACATAAAAGAGAAAAAATAAATCATTAGGAACTAAAAAATGAAAAAAATCAACATTAACAATATTTGAATTCATTAACAACTATAAAAACTGTGTAACAACATGAAAGATTTGTATTATAATTTTGCATTGGAGGAAGAACTACAAAATTTGTTATAATGGTTGCGGCATTAGACAAGGGCGATCTTGCATAGAAACTGTGGAGAGCATTATGCATTTCTTGCAATAACATTTAGATTATATTTTTCTCTTGCATCACCATCACCTTTTCTTTATGCAACACTATATTATGATTTTTCATAAACACATATCGATTCATCATCTCCTCCAAACTGAACAAATTCTGGGACACCAACAAAACAAAAAATTGAGGAGAAGAGTGAAGAAGGAACGCCAACTCATAGGTGAAAATTTGAAAGAGAAAAGAAAAGAACAAAAAAAGGTTGTTAAAGAGAAAGATTAATTCATACTTTTTTTAAAAAAATAATTATTCAATATATTGGTATAAAATTTTAATTAATTAAAATCTACATAAAAAAATCCTCATATTTTTATTATTCAGATATTTTTAGAAATAATGATAAATTTGTAAAGTTACATTTTAAATATTTTAAAAAAATTATAAATTCTCTCACAATCATCACACATCACTCACGAATTCTACTAAATATTTTCTATAAATTTACTCTACATACTTTAATCTAAAGAATCTTACTTTCTTCGTATTTTCTCTCAAATTGCTCCAAATTTACTCTGTTCTTTAATAACCTCAATTGGTAAACATTCTTTGTGTTCTTTCAACATAGCAAGGAGGCTGATTGACAATATAGGTTGACATTTTTTTTTTCTATCTTCTACTCTCTTTTTTATTATCTATACAACACATTATTTATGGAGTCTCACATGAAAGCTTGAGTTTGATTATTTTTTTTCCTCAATGAATCGGTAATCTATTTGGATTAGATTTTGAATGACTTTGTTTTACAAATGATGAAATTTCAAATCTAAGAATTGTTAGAGTGTAGAAAAATTATTTGACTAAACCCTAATCTTCAATCAACGAGTTCGTGATTGTATGAGTTTTACTTATATTATTGATTAGTGTGATATTAATTAATTTAAAGTGAATTTAAATGGTGATAGTTAATAGTTGAATCAACGTAAGTAGTTAATCTGTTTTAATCTTATTCCTAATTTTACAAAATCAAATAAAATCAAACGAAATCAAAACAAATCAAATCAAAACAAATCAAAGAAAAGAAAATCAAAAGCCATAAATCAAAGCAAATAAAATAAAAATAAATCAAAGCAAATAAAATAAAAATAAATGAAATCATATAAGTAAAATAAATCAAAATGAAATCTTAACAAAATAAAAATAACCATATCAAGAACTATCCTAGACCCTAAAATATTCTTGATATTCTAAAACTAACCTAAAATCTTATCTTATTTATAAAATAATTAAATATAACACTGATGAATATAAGTAAAATTCATACAATCATTGATTCATTGATTAAAAGAAATAATTTTTCTACACTCTAACAATTCTTATATTAAAAAAATAGAAAATAGAAAGAAAGATGTGAATCCGTGTTTGGATTAAGAATAAGATGCGTCAATGACGAATTTTGAGTGATTTGTGCAGAAAGTTTATTAAGTTTGTGAAGATGAGATGGTTAGGATAGAATTTATAAATTTTTAAAATTTTAAAATTTGTTCTTATTTTTAAAAATATTTAAATAATAAAATATAATTTTTTTTGTAAGTCTCAGTTAATTAAATTTCTGTACATTATTTCTTGAATAATTATTTTCATGTTGGAACATGACTATAAAAATAAAAATAATACTTGTAAAGGAAATATTTTTAACTAAGAAATCACCATTGTTTTAACTCACAACTCAGGATAGAAAAGAAAACCATCTTGATTGAATTTAAAAACGATTAAATTTAATTTAAAAATAAAAGATCAAACTAAATCTAATTAAAAATAAAATTATAATTTAACCTAAATAAAGGAACCACGTGTCATAAACGTGTACATATGTCCCTTCTAAAATAAAATAAAAATGTGCATGTATTAAGGGTAATATGGTAATGTGATGTGTTTGGACCAGCCCATCATATTATTAATAGAATAAAAAGGATAAAAAAAGATAAAACTCTGAGTAAATGTGTGTGAATAATGAAGATAAAGATATAGAGATAATATTAGATAAAAGAAGATATGAAAAGATAAAAAAAATGGAAAGATAAAATAAAGAAAATTGGGAAAGTATAAATAAATTTGAAACTTTTATATTTTCCTTTTTCTTCAAAACTCACTTACCCTCTCACACTACTCACACTATCTTCTTCCTTTCTCTAATTTTAGAGTGCAAAAAATCTTGAGTTCTGTATTAGATCGTCATTTTGGTATTCCTCTTTTGTTTGATTTGATTGGGTACTGTGTTTTTGAAACCATCTTGTTAAAGGTATTCAAAGTTGTGCTTCACAATGACCTGTGAAAGAGGTAACTTTTCTCGTGCTCTAGTTGCATTCATTGTGGATCAACATCTCTCTCGCAACCAACTCTTCCAAACGCGAGCTTCCTTTCACAACGAAGCTTCCTCACTCTTTGCCAATGCGCCACCAAATCAGGTTATTCATTTGTTCTTTCTTTCTTAATCTTCTTCTTCTTTTCTTTTTTCTTTCAAATTTCTTTCTTCACTCTTCTACTCAATCTTTGTTTTCTTTGTCTCCCAGAATTTATTGAGTTTGGAGGATATGCTGAATCAATATATATTCATAAAGAAGCAGAATGTAGAGTTGAATAAAGAAAAGGTGATGCTGATGCAAGAGAAAAATAGAATCCAGAGACTGTTGCAAGACATGCAGAATGCTGTGGACATTTTCAATACAAGATCACCCTTGTCGAATGTCGCAACCATGATCACTAATTCTGCACTTGTTCCTCCAATGCAAAATTATAATACAACTCCTCCAAGTAGGTGCACACTTTTTCTGATTATTAATCTTTGAGTTCTTTTCATTTTTTAACCTTTGGATTTGTATTTTTTTCCCTTTTTGTTAGTTGCATCTACTAGTACCGTTTTTCCTTTGCAAAACACAATATCGTTGCCACCTAAATCCATGAACACTGTAAACGTCTCATCGCCTATGGTTAGAGGATTTGACAAGAAGAGAAAAGATGGTACAACAATATATGAGTCTGGAGTTGCAAAGAAACCTCATGGTAGACCACATGGTAAGAAGAAACAAGTCCAATGTATAATTGTTTATGTTTTTGTAAACCCTAAACCCTAAACCTTAAAGTCTACAATAAATTTTTATGTCGTCAATTATATTTTTACTTTATCCTCTTTTGTAGGTATAAACATGCCGCTACCATCTCCTATTAACAAAGTAGATTTTGGATCCTCATCTGCAATGACTCAATCATTGGTCGGGAACTTCGCAACCAGCGTATCACACATTTCAACTAATTCAGTTTCGACAACACATCCCACACCCAGTTCATTTCATAGTGATACACATGACGTATCCCCGCCTACTAATATTTCTCCTATTGCAACATGTAATGGGGAGGTCATTGACCCTTCTTATAATGCGATTTCAATCAAGAGAGTTATTGTTAAACCTCATGAACAAATGGTTTATAAAGAAGACAATCGTGACATTTCTCCTCGTGATGTTGGTAAGAAGGATATGGTGGACAAGACAAGTATGAGGGTGTTGGGCGTTACTTCTTCCCATATAGTTGAAAACTTGGACAAGTCATTTTCAAACAAGATTCCTATTTCTGAGTCTGAAAAGGAAAAAGACGATAGCGCACATCTTGATTTGTCAAACAGAGAATTGGAAGACTGGTTACAAATTGATTTTTCAAAGAGAGAATTGGAAGACTGGTTAAAAAATGATTTTCAAACTTCGAAATAGTGGACTCATTCACTAACTTGTCAAGAGATATAAAAATGCTGAATCAAGAATTTTTTGATCATTCATCTTAGAAGTAGTGCTCAAAGGTAGAAGTAGTGTCAAAGGTATGTTTTAATTTTGAATTTTGTTGTTATTTAATGTTTCTATTTCACATTATTTTATTGTAAATTGTATTTGGTAGTCAAATTGAACTTGTTACTTTAGGTGGTATAACCAAAAAGGTGGAGATGATAACAATTTGTTATTTTAAGAGGAATAATACTCTTCTGCATGAACATTTTGTCATGTGAAGAGAAAAACTGAATTTGTTTTAACTTTTTTTTCTTCTTCTTTTTTTTGTGTGGATTATTACAGGCTATGATTTTCAATTTCAATTCAGAAGTTCTAACATGACCACCATGCAATCAACACTACATAGAACTTAAATGAAGTTGAAAGTTTAGAGACATTTTATATTTTTTTTTTATGTAAATCTGTCATTATCTATAAGACTATGTAATATATATTTTGTTTATAAGACTATGTAATATATATTTTGTTTATGTAACTATGGTTGACTTGCTGACGATTTATTATTTAGAACTCAGAATATAAATAATGTGACAATATCACCAAGAGTTGAAATATAATAAAAAAAATTGCAATGATTTTACATGGTTTAAATTGAGGTAGTTGTTCGTTGTTGTTATAGTTTCAATTTGGTTTCTTGTTAGATGTTTTTCTTATTACTTCCACCATCATTCTATAAAACATGACACTAAAGTGTCACAATGAAGAAAGTAAAGTGTTTTGCATTTGAAAAAATATCTTGAAAAATTCAAAAGGAATCACATTTTTTAATTTATTTGATTTCCAGTTGTTAGATTCAGTTTATAATTATACTAGTTTCATTCACTTGTTACTGAAAAAAAATTATAATTAGAACATGAGATCATAAAAAGACAAGAGCAAAACAAAACATGTACGTTTATTTACGGTTTCTCCAAATTTTAAACCAAGAAAACTCAGAATATCATAAATGAAGAGACTTAAAATAAAGCATGAACATTTATTTTTATACCTTATAAGAGAGACTATTTTGATAATAATAAAAATATAATTTAAAAATATCGTGACTGAATTATGAGTATAATTTACGTTATAAATTTGTTTTTATTATTATAATTATTATTATGCACTATTTTATACACACGAATTCACATTATAAATTTGTTGTTGTTTTTATTATAACAATAATAATAAATAATAAATAATAATAATTCTTATTATTATTATGCACTCTTTTATAAAATTTATAAACAAGTTCACACAGGAATTCTGATTATAAATAATTTATTATTATTATTATTATAATTATACACTAGTTTATAAAATTTACAAATATAATTATAATTATTATTATTCAGCGAAAACACAGAGCGGATAAAACATATCATTTAAATATAATATATAATATATAATTAAATTATAACAATAATCAAATGGTATAAAACATATAATTTTAAATTTTAAATTTTTTTAAAATTTTCAAATTTTATTTATTATTTTCTTTATTTATTCTTATTGAGATAAAAATAATAAATTGTTAAGTATTATGATTCTGCCTTGGTTTGTGCTGCGTTTACTGCTAGGACTAATGTTCCGTGGATGCTTCAGAATCGATGGAATACTTGTCTTAATTTTTGTGGGACAATCAGGTTTAGGGTAACTCATATTTTTCGTGAAGGGAATGCGTGTGCTGATAAGTTGGCTAATTTAGGATTTATTCATAGAGAATCATTTCATTGGTATAATAGACTCCCAGCTAGTCTGTTCTTAGAATTCTTTATGAATAGGTATAATCTACCTATGTATCGTTTGTGTTAACATATGGATTTTGGTCTAGTCCCCCCATATTTTTGTATTTTCTTTCTTTTTTTCTTTTTTTAATAATATTTTTTTCATGTGATGGCAAATGATTGTTATTACTTGAGGTGTCAGCTTAGCTGAGATGTCAAGTTGCATAGTGATGCCTAACACAAAAACTTTATAAAAAAAAAAGTATTATGATTTATTTGATTCTCATAAGAAAAATAAAAATCGAGTTACAACGTGAAATAAATAAATTAAAAATTAAAAAAAATAATAAGTGAAAGAAGTAAAAACAGAAAGAAGTTGCTTGGTGAAACAGTTTTTAAAACAAAATTATAATATCGTTTTTAAAATGTTATAAAGCGGAATATAATAATGAAAAGAAAAATCCTATATATTTTATAATCCTTTCTTCTTCTCTACAATAATGTCGTATTCGGAACGTATTCATCTTCTGCGTTGACATCCACATCAACAATAACATCAAGATAACTTTGTACATGTGCAAAAGTCTGAATGTCCTGTATTCAAGTAAGTTCGAAATATTCTGCTTCTCTATCTTTTTCTCTTCCGCCTTTACTTGTTGTACAAAAATAAAAAGCAGAGTAAAAGAAATAAAAAATAGGGTCATTAACAATTAAACAATGAGAATTTATACAACTTGTATGAATTGATCAGAACAAAATAAACGATAATGACATTGGTTCAATAAGAAATACAAGAATGAAAAACAAGCTAAGTTTTTGTAGTTTACATCCTTTTTTGATATTTATTATTCTTTTTTTTTTTCGTTTCAATTTTTTTTTCTTACACTTCTCTTAAATTTTTCTTTCAATTGTGCCTTCTTTTTGTGTGTTCGAGGTTGTTAAAGTAACTGTTCATCAAACCAAGTTTCAATTCAAAGTTTTATTTAACTCATTCTTTTCAAATAATTGTAGTGCAGACACAGTTTCTTTCAAATTTAATATTAATTTTTTTTAGTTGAAATGTAAGTAAATGTCATAAGGTATTATATTTTGATTTTGACAATTGGAGTATGATGTGTGTTTCTCTCCTTTATAAATAAAACTGATTTTATTTGACATATTATAGGTCTGTAGTTTAGGCTAAAACTGCATCATTTTTCAAATTCAATTTTCATAGTTGTTTTCACTCTATTATTGACCACACTAGACCTGCATGGCAAAAAAACAAAATAAAAGCAAATAAAATAAAATATAAACAAATCCAATAAAAGAAAATCAAAAGCAATAAATCAAAGCAAATAAAATAAAAATAAATGAAAGCAAATAAAATAAAATCAAAACAAGAAAATCAAAGGCAATAAATCAAAGCAAATAAAATAAAAACAAACCAAAGCAAATAAAATAAAATAAAATAAAATGAAATCATATCAGTAAAATAAATCAAAATGAAATCTTAACAACATAAAATTAACCATATCAAGAATTATCCTAGAACCTAAAATATTCTTGATTGCAACAACTCCAATTTGATATTTAAGTTGTACTATACATAAAATAAAATAATTAAATATAACACTAATCAATATAAGTAAAATTCATACTGATTGATTAAAGATTAGGGTTTAGTCAAATAATTTTTCTGACAATTCTTAGATTGAAATTTCATCCTTTGGAAAATAAAATCATTCATTTTCTAAGTCTCAAATTAATATAAAATATTATTAATAATAATAATAATAATATGTTGATAAAAAAAATCATATCTATTGATATTTTACTAAAATTTACTAAAATGTCAAGAGATATGAAAAAATATTTAATGTTTGATCTTTTTATTGTGCCCAATTCATATCATTAATAGAATAAAAAGGGTAAAAAGATAAAATTCTAACTAATGTGTGGATAATTAAGGAAAAAAAAATCTATAGAAGATATTAGATAGAAAAAGATAAAAGATAAATAAAAAAAATGGAAAGAGAAATTAAGCGAAATTGAGAAAGTATAAATAAGTTTGAAAGTTTTATATTTCTTTCTTCCCTTCAAGACTCATCACAGACTCTTACTCTGTTCTTCCTTACTCTGTTCTTCCTTTCTCTGTTTCAGAGCGCAGAAAATATTGAGTTCTGCATTTGATCGTCTTTCTGGTATTTCTCTTTCGTGTTTCTGAAACCATTGTTGAACGCATTCAAAGTTGTTCTTCGCAATGAACTGTGAAAGGGGTAATATTTCCCGCGCTCTACTTGCCTTCATCGTCGATCAATATCTTGCTCGCAACCAATTCTCCCAAACGCGAGCGTGCTTTCGCCATGAAGCTTCTTCGCTCTTTGCCAATGCGTTACCAAATCAGGTTATTCTTCCTTCTTTCTCAATCTTCTCTTTCTTTTCTTTTTCTCTTTCAAATTTCTTTCTTCACTCTTCTCTTCAATTTTATTTTTTTGTCTCACAGAATATGTTGAGTTTGGAGGAGATGCTGAGTCAGTATATACTTATGAAGAAGCAGAATATAGAGTTGGAGAAAGAGAAGGTGTTGCTGATGCAGGAGAAAAACAGAATCCAAAGGCTGTTGCAAGACATGCAGAACGCTATGACCCTTTTCAATGCATCATCACCCTGGTCGAATAACAATGTCGCAGGCGTGATCGCTAATTCTGCACTTGTTCCTCCAATGCAAAATTCCATTACAACTCTTCCTCCAGGTGTGTGTGCACACTTTTTCTGGTTTTTGATTAATTAAAATATGGTTTTCGTGTTCATCTTTCAGTTCTTTCCCATTTTTTTAACGTTGGGATTTATTGTTTTTTTCCCTTTTTTTAGTTGCATCTACTACTATGGTTTTTCCTGTGCAAAACACAACGTCCTTGCCACCTTCTAAACCCTCACCACCCATGAACAGTGTAAACTTCTCAACACCTATGGTTAGAGGATTTGACCAGAACAGAAAAGATAGTCCAGCAGTATATGAGTCTGGAGTTGCAAAGAAACCTCGTGGTAGACCACCCGGCAAGAAGAAACCAGTCCAAGGTCCGAAACAAGTCCAAGGTATAATTGTTTATCCTTTTGTAAAGTCTATACTAAATTTTCATATCCTCAATTGTATTTTTATGTTATCCTCTTTTGTTCTTTTGTAGGTATAAACATGCCGCTACCATCTCCTGTTAATAAGGTAGATTTTGGATCCTCTTCTGGAATGACTCAGTCAATGGTTGGGAATTTTGCAATCAGCGGATCACACATCTCGACTACACATCCCACACCCTTTTCATTTCACAGTGATACACATGGTGTTACTCCAGTTACTGGTATTTCTCCTGTTGCAACATGTAATGGGGAGGTCATTGTCCCTTCTTCCAATGTGATTTCAACCATTATGGTTGAACCTCAGGAACAAATGGTTTATAAGGAAAATAATCGTGGCATTTCTCCTCCTGAGGCAAGTAAGAGTGATAGTGTGGACAAGACAAGTACTGGGGTATTGGATGTTAATTCTTCCCATACACTTGAAAACTTGGACAAGTCGTTTTCAAAAGAGATTTCTACTTCTGAGTCTGAAAGGGAAAGAGACAATTATGCAGATCTTGATTTTCCAAACAGAGGATTGGACGACTGGTCAAAAATTGATTTTTCAAGCTTCGGAATAGAGGACTCATTCACTAACTTGTCAAGAGATATAGAAATGCAGAATCAAGAATTTTTTGATCATCAAGCTTAGAAGTATGTTTTAATTTTGAATTTTGTTGTTGTTTAATGTTTCTATATCTCATTCTTTTGACACAAAGTAGACCTACTTTTGCTTCTTAATTTGGGGTGTGCATTTCTAGTAGAAATAAGTAACTGAAAACCGTCTATTTGTATGACAGTTTGTCCTAGTAAATAAAGTTTTCAAATTCTTTGGTCTAGGCCTTTAATTGTGTTTTTTCTTTTCTTTCAAGAATAGAACTAGAGTTGACTTTCTTAACGTCTGAATTTGATTACTATGAAGTATTGAATGTGATGGATTGAATTGATTTTGAGAATTTTGACCATAAAGTTTTCAACAGGGAAAAGTTGGATGTGTGATTTTTATTGTAGCTACATATTTTTAGAACTTGATAATGTATTTAGGAACTAAATGAATCAACTTGTTACTGCTGTATATATTTCTCATCAACTGATTGTAGAGGCACCGATTGTTTGTTTTGAATAATCTTTTTGAATCTAGGATAGGTCAAAGTTTAAGATGTGTTTTGACTTCTTTTTCTTCTTTTTTTGTGTGGATTATTGCAGGTTAGGATTTTCAATTTCAATTCAGAAGTTCTGACATGACTCACCATGCAATCAACACTACAGAGAGCGGCAATTAAGTGGAGTTGAAAGTTTGGAGACCTTGTATAATTATAAGACTACAATAGATATTATTTCATTTGTGTAACTATGGTTGACTTGCTCACGATGTATTATTTAGAACTCAGAATATAAATAATGTGGCAATATCACCAAGAGCTGGAATATATCAGTTGATTAGATAATCAAAATTGCAATGGCTTTCTTATCGTCTAAATTTGATTACTGTGATGTACTGAATCTTACTAAGTTTCATTCTTATATTATTATTTTCACTTATCAGTTTGAACTAACATATCTTGATAAAGAAAAGGAAACTGTTGTTTAGTCAAATGGGAACCACATTCAATTCGTTTTTAGGTTGGGTTGCAACTTATTAGTACAATGTTTTTCTTATCAGTAACAACACTACTATTGCAAAACTTAATTCGTGTGAAATTGATTTCGTTAATAGTTGACTTGTTTGGGATTGATTTTGAAAATTTTGACCATGAAGATTTCAACTGGAAATAGTTGGACGTGGGGATTTTTATTGCAGCTGCATATTTTTAGAACTTGATAATGTATGTATGAACTTGTTTCTGCTGTATACATTTTTCATTGAGCTGACTGTAGCCGATTGTTTATTTTGAATGATTTTTTGAATCTAGGATAGGTCAAAGTTTAAGATGTGTTTAGTGATGTAAATTTAAGATGAGGAAAAATTAAAAGAAATTGATGGAGAAACAGAGCAGTTCAACAGAATATTATAGCACAATTGAATACATTTTTAGTTTTAATTCTTTCCCTATTACACTGTTTTTGTTTGCTTGCAAACATACCTATTTTTTTCCATGTTGTAAGTTGTATTTGGTAGGGAAATTGAACCTGTTACTTTAGGTGGTATAACTAAAATGGTGAAGATGTAACAATTTGTTATTTTAAGAGGAATAATACTCTTCTGCATGGACACTTTTGACATTTGAAGAGAACAAACTGAATTTGTTTTGTAATTAAGTGGAGTTGAAAGTTTGTATCCCCTTGCCCAATGGTTAGATAGGTCTGTAGTTTAGACTAAAACTGCATCATTTTTCAAGTTCAATATAGTTGTTTTCATTGTATTAGCAAAGAGCTGCTATTGGACTTAGACGCATTAATCTTGACGGTCTACTATGGCTGATTTTTTATGCAAAGCTAACATATAGTAACTACATGTCCACGACATTGATATTTGTTTCAATATCAAGTTAAAGCAGTTTTCTAGTGTCTATGATTTTAGGAAGTAAGCTCCTTTTGAACTTAACTGTAATGTCATAGTTTTTTGGCTATGTTTGGACTGATGGTTTGAAAATGGATGTAATAGAACAAAATCAATTTTGAGAAGGTCTACTACTGGCATACAGGGCAAGTTGTATGCACTTGTAGTATTAGTTAGCTTATTTGGTTTCTTATGCTCCTTAGTCTTCAGTTTTATTCATTCTATTTTGGCATTAAGTCATGGTATGTAGGTATATTGGCCACCTCAAGGAAAGGATTCTAGAGGATCAAATGGCCAAAGACCCTACTGAAGTCATTTGCAAAGCTGTTCTGCATATGCTGCCCAGAAACAAACTACGTGATGGAAGTGATATATTCACCAATAATTTTGGAATTTTAAGCTCAATAAGGAATTTCATTACTAGGGTAAATGAGGGTATTTTCATGTTTTGCTTGTATATTACTTAGAATCCCAGTAGAAAACCCTTTAGCAGGAGTAATTCCTGCTGTTCCTAGAGAGACCTTATTAAAATCACAACCATTTTTAGAGTTGTATCCTCATCTGAAGTTTCTTGGCAATCTTATTGCACAATTTGTTATCATTTCCTGTAAATTACGAAACTGAAAGTTCATTTTAGTCATCTGTGTCAACCAAACAGGAGCAAGTGATCATATTTTCTCAGAAAACTTCAATGAAACTTGCACCTGTAAACCTTACACAATGTGAAGAAAAAGGATTAAATTCTCCTTTGAATGATTTTCTCTCTCTTTTTTGACAGGGTAATTAGAAACATTACTTGAAGAAATCAAAAGGAATCACAGGAGGATGATAGTTCCATCTTTGTTTTTATTTTATTTTGCAAAAAAAAATCATTCTAAAATTACTTTCGCCAAATGATTAAGAAAATACAGTTATATGTAAAGCATCTGTCATATTTAATAGATTGAAATTTCGAAATAAAATGTTTATTTCACTTACTAGTGAAAACAACAAATCAAGTCATTGTTTCAATATGTTAAAGACAGACTGATAAAACCTTTTGAGAACACAAGTGATCGTAACCTATTAAAACATTATTTTAAAAGATTAAAAACATTTTAAGTAATTTTAACATATTAATTCAATAATTTAATTAGTTAAAATCTATGTAGCACAGACACAGAATACTGATACGACACGGACACGCGGATACGGAGATACGTAAAATGTAGGATACGGATATCTATATATTATATAATTATGAATTATATAAATTGATAATAAAGATTTATGTGGACAAGTCAGATTATTTTTTGGAGCATAAAGATATTTTTCTTAACTGATTCACAATAATTTGTTTTTTATTTTTATAATCATAATAACAATTTATATAATAAAGTTTGAATTTTTAAAAAATTACTGTATTTTTTCTTTTTAAAATTGTGTTAGAATCGTATTATAATTGTCATAAATCTAACAAATACTTTTTGAATTGGACATTTCACAAATACGTATCCTACCGGTATCATACGAGTGTCGGTGTCTGATACACCGACACGTCATTTAAAAGGAGTGTTCGAGTTTCATACTTTCTTAGGTTAAAATATTCATTGTAATCCTTTTAAGACTTTACAAAGAACACACACGGCTAATAGAAAAAAAGTCTTTAAACTTCACGAGAATTGAAATAGTATAATGTAACAATTGAAATATATGAAACACACAAAAAATAACCAAAACACCAACATAGCTCAAAACAGTTCATATAGTTCAAAACAATTTAAAGCATTTATCCAACAATTAAAAAAAAAACATAACATAGTCATAAAAAAAATAAAAATCATAAATAAAACAAAATGATTAGAACTAAGTAATATTGTTTTAACTCATTCTCTCTCTATATATAAAAGTTCATTGTCTTTAAGATTGCATATTTGATTGGGCATGATCTAAAAGATAAAACTTTGAATACCCCAAATGGTTATGTAATCAGTATCCAGATTTTGAGAAAATATAGAAGAATGGGCGATTACCATTTCGTGTACAAGGACGTTGAAGGAGCCTCTACTCAGTGGGACGATATTCAGACAAAGCTCGGAAATTTGCCCCCAAAGCCACCCGCTTTCAAGCCCCCACCTTTCACCCCTTCATCTGATCACCAACCCAAAGACAAAACATGGATCGATTCCCAAACCTCCGAAGAACTCGAAGACCTCGAAGACGACCTCGACGATGATCGCTTCCTCCAAGAATATAGGTTATGCTTCACTTTTTTGTTTTTTTCAAGCTTTTTCTTTCGTGGGCTGGTTTTGTTTCTCTCCATGGTGGTAGAGAATGAAGAAAGTTTAAAGCTTTTCATGAATTCGTTGGTGGGGCTCTTTGTGTTGTTTGGTAGAGAACAACTGTATGAGACTTGTATTTGTTTGTTTTTTTATTTGTTGATGAGTACAATTTGGTTGGGAAATGTTGTGGATTTGATATTTTATAGCAAATTAATGCTTAGGAGTCTATTTATTTACCCTTTTTTCCATCTTTTCTATGTTATTGAATACAATTTTGTTAGATATTGTTTTCTGGATTTAACATTTTATAGCGAATTAATGCTTAAGAGACTATTTGCCCTCTTGCTGATGGCTTTTTGGTGCTGAACTTACTTGAAAAGTAGGAATAAATGAGATTAGGAGAAAGCAAAATTAGGTGTGTGTGTGTGTGTTTGTATTTAGTCTACTTGTTCTTAATTGAATCATTTTTATGCTATAGGAAGAAGAGGTTGGCTGAGATGCAAGAGGCAGTTAAAATACCGAGGTTTGGATCTGTGATTCCTATTTCAGGATCTGATTTTGTTCGAGAGGTGTCACAGGCTCCATCTGATGTTTGGGTGGTTGTCATCCTTTATAAGGAAGGGTATGATTTGATTTTGGAATTTCTTTGATTCTATAATCTATGGTTTTTCAGGCTCGTGTTTCTCATGGTGATTGTTTATGTGTTCTTGACAGGATTCCTGAATGTGGCTTGTTGATGCAAAGCATTGAAGAATTGGCAATAAAATATCCTGCAACGAAATTTGTTAAGATAATATCTACAGATTGTATCCCAAACTATCCAGATCGAAATGTTCCCACTTTATTGGTTTACAACAATGGGGCAGTTAAAGGAAATTATGTGGGTTTGCATAGTTTTGGGCGAAGATGTACTCCTGAAGGTATTTATGTCTAAAATTGCCAGCCTCGTTGTTTTGTGTTCTTTTATTTTGATGGAATTAAGGGCAAGCTTTCAGTGGAGTTTCTAGCCAGAAGTGATGCATTTTTTATGACATACTAGAACTAGTTTAAAGGATTTTGTTTCCAGTGTGAATGTAATCCTGATCAATTTTGTTAAAGGACTAGTGCTGCCATAAGACTATAATAATGAGGTGTTGCCGCCGTCAATTTGTGAAGGGAGGCCAACTATGGCAGCATCATGGGTCACAATTGCGTCTTTATATGGTGAAATGTTGGCCTTCCTCCATCTGTCATTGATAACCTTGATCCTGATAATCTGCTTAATTAGTCAGATTTTGTTTTGGTCTACATTTTGACAACATTATTACATTTAGGTAGTGTTTGGTTAGCTGTTCTGTGGCTTTTCTTCTCCTTAGAAGGAGAAGCTGACACTCTTTTCATAAGCAGCTTATGTTTTTTTAAAGGAGCTTTTAAAGCAGCTCTTTGGAGGAGCTTAAGATCTGCTTATGCGGAGCTTTTTTGGCAAGACTCCAATTTGAATACCATCTCCATCTCTTTTCATTTTCTCTTCCTGAAACAATTTAGAAAACCTAAACTTCTCGACCAATAGACTCTTCCCACTTAGCAAATTTCCTCTGAGTAATTGCAGTTCTCTCACATTACATTGTTATTGTTGTGCGGTTCAGATCTAATGTACTGAGATTTTCGTGTTGTTGGTTAGTTTAATTTCCTGGCTTCGGACTCCTTGTCCTAGGTTTCGTACATTGTTCTGCTCTTTGATGGTATTCCTCTTTCATGTTTTGAATATTTGATGGAAAACCATCCAGCTACAACATCCACAAAATAAAAAGGTTGAAGACCTAGAGATCTAATCAGGAGCTGACAAGCAAATTGGGTCAGGCCTTAATCTGTAATAAATTGTACAGACTAGATTAAGATATTTTGGGCCTTGTATTGGACCAAGTAGTGTAGGACATTTGGGCCTTGTATTTAGGCCAAGTAGTGTGGGGTTTTGGGGTTGTACTTGGACCCTGAGTAGATTAGGGTTAGAGTAGTCTTGCTAGAGTTTCAATTGGACTCACTTAAACCAAGAGAAACCATAGAATGTCCACCATCTAGAAGGGAGCACATACTTTCCTCATTTTGAGCATATTGCTCAAATGCGGGAAGCATGAGTGGACAAGTGTCACTTGATCCACTTTATAACCTAGAATCAAGGGAATTTGAATTCAAATTTCCCTCTTGATACTTCCCTCAATGACCAGCCCCCAAGGCTATATATAGGACTCTCCACGCCTTTGTAAATTGACTTTTGAATTAGTAATGAAATGTTGTCCAAGTTAGCACTCTACTTGTTCTTGAGTCACCTTAGGAGAGCCTCCTAAATTCGGCTATCCTCGCCCATCCTTCCTAGAGGAGTTGGCCTCACCTCTCCTGTAGAATCCTTCTCCTTATTCCAATTCTTCCACCGAAATCTCTCCTCCTTCCAAGCTTCTGCAACCATCTTTCCATCTCCAAGCATTTGAAGATCAATGTGGGAAGAAGGTTATTAGTATTTGTGGCTTTTTTTTGTCTCTATCAGTCTCTACCCTTTTGGTAGTCATGCCAATATCATTAGCACTCCTTTGTCTCATACTCCACACCTCATTCTTTGTAGACAAATTTTGTGTCAATCCACTTGGTTTGACTAAGTTGGTTATTTTTTTTTACCGAATAACTTTTACCTTAAAAGCAATTTTAGGTTTGTAAAAATGTTAGGATTCAATTGCAAGGTATGACTTAAGAGTTCCACACTAAAATATGGGATTCCAGTATGCATTTTCTAAAGTTTATGGCTCTCCAACTAAAACAACTATCTTGTGGTATTGTTCCTCCAAGGTTCTTTAATAAAAAAAACATATAAGACGAAGTAGCAAACAGACAATTATTTTTTTGAAGTATTTACCTTTAGTTTTAATTTAAAGTGGCTGCTAAATTTAAAAAGAAGAAAAAGATAGACCAAACATTGTTTTCGGCTCATGTATATATAGTCTCTTTGCCACTTGACATATAACTTAGAGAACATGTAACTTAGTAAACATGTAACCATGTCCTTACTATACTAATTTACAAGATTAGCAGTGTAGACGGTGTTGTATTTACCTTATTTAGTGTCCCTTGATTAGATTTGTTCATCTCTCGTGGCAACCCTTTTCTTACCTTTTTTACATTCTTACAAAGTTGTGAAGTAGTAACTTATTGAATTATTTGCATGTTCTGGAATATCAGGTGTTGCATTAGTCTTGTGCCAATCAAATCCTGTACTTAATGATGGTCATAGTAAAAATGAAGCAGTCATTGAAGGAGTCCGCAAACAGTTTATAGAGAAAGTTGTTGCTGATCACGAAGAAGAGGGCGATGATTACTCTAGTGATTAATAGTGTTTTTTTCTTGTCTTTGTGTTGTGTTGTTTTCTTTGGAGGAGTGTGTTTTTCCAACTATCTTTTGGTCTCACTTTTAGAATTTTGCCTAAAAATATACACTAGTTGTAATGTTAAACTATCTTTGTTGTATAGTCTAGTTTCATTCCAAGTAATGAGAGTAATGAGATTATTTTGTCAGCACTACGTGTATCAAACTGATTTACTTTTTTGTAAACCTATGAGAAGTTATGGACGACTCAATGTATGTAAGATCTGTTGAATTGAACATCAAAACCTCGAAATTAGTTTACATTTCAAAACAATGACGTATAAATCATGAAGTTCGGACACGTCTGTTGAATGGTATATGGTGTATTCGTGTGTTTGACTATGAACACGTCTGTTAAATGGTGTTTCTTAAATTGTGTGTTTGTGTGTTTGACGTTTATTCTAAAATAGATATCGTTTATTTATCTTAAAAAGAATATTAGTATTAATTGATTAAAGATTTTAAATTTATTTTTTTATCTTAAAAAGAATACTACAAATTTAAAATAGAGATTGAACATTTTAAAGAAATGAAAATTGAAGAAAAAAATTATTAATTAAAATTAAAATTCATACATATTCTTTAAGAACTATACAACAATGATTTCAATTTTAAGGATTAAAAATAAAAAGGTTTATAGAAACCAAAACAATAATTTGTTACTTTTATAGGAGCTAAAAATATATTTAAGTTTATATTATATATATATATATATATATATATATATATATCAAATGCTAAAATCTATGTATAATAGTTGTTAAAATAATTATATGAAAATTGTAAACGTGAGTAATTTTATAAAAAAAAAATCAAATGTTCGGAGTGAACTTAATAGAAATTTGCGTAAGAGTAGGGTGAGAAAATAAATCTATTTATTCATAAGTAAATGCATTCCATTTATCTATTAAAAGGTAAACAAAAATACCTTTAAACTATTAATTGATTGCAAAGCATATTAATGAAATATAGCTTCGTTGCTCTTATTTGTTGAATAACAATTAATTAAATTATGAGTAGAAACATTAAACATTACTACTACCACTTAAAACTATTAAAGAACCATTTTTCATTTTGATTAGGATCTAGAATGTTAAGTAAATTTATATTAAAGTGAAGTATATCAATCCAAAATCTAATTGAGATGTTAGTTAAATGGTAAAGGAAATAGTTTTATATTAAGAGAGCATGGACAAGTGAAACTAAAAATTTATTGTTCAGTCTAATTTAGTTCTTGATTTATGTGAAATTTCTGACAGATGTTTAATTCTTACTTGTTAAAAAAAATTAAATTCATTGATAAGTTTATAATTAAAATTAAACACATTTTTATTTCTGAAATAAAGATTCATTTTTTTGCCTTTATAATCCTTAAATTTTGATCCTATATTTTTCTTTCAATTTTGACCCTTGACAGTGTGTTTTAAATCATGTAAATTTATTTTTTTTAGAATTTATAAAAAAAAAATCAACTTGAGTTAGTCCCTTAAAAGTAAATAATATAATTAGTACAAGGAAAAAAAAATGATTATTCAAGAGGGATTAAAATAAAAATAACAATGACAAAAACTATACTCAAGCCAAGAAATTAAGGGGGGGAAATCTAAACTAAATATTATATTGTAGTTATCTCAAAACCTCACCTCAACAATTCCCTAAAATGTTTTATAAATAAAATTAATATATAAACTACATCAAGATACTTATACATAAGATATGTTTATATTTCAAGGACATAAATATTATTCTCCGCTAAGAATAGAAAAAGATTCCAAAAGAATAAAGTGGAGATGCAGTGAAAAAATACCAATGAAAATCACTACAGTTAATTAACAATGGGAAAAAATATAGCAATTTAAGTAGCAGTGTTTAACAGTGAAGGAAATAGCTGAGGACCAAAATGCTGATTATTCTAAACTTGAAAGAAATATCACTGAAAAGGATGCAAGAAACGGCTATGATGTGAATCAATCATGCTCTTAAACCATGATGCTCTTTACCAACTGTAAAAATTTTCAAAAACAATTCAACATGACATATTATAGGATTTGGTTCCATGCAAACAGAGACAGAAGATGGTTTTTCCATTTAAATGATAATCAGTTCCTCCAGCAAAACTATCTTCATGCAGTTTCTTCTTCCTGCGCTTCTCTATTTTTTCTCTTCTTTCCTTCAGCATTCTGTTGTTGCTGCTCAACTTTCTTCTGTGCTCGAACCATGGCACGCCTTGCTCGTGGCCTCATTTCCCGTACACTTCTCGGAGGCATCACATAAGGTTCGAGTGGACGATCACCAAATGGGTGCTCACTGCCAGGAAAAATCCTTAATTTTCGATCCCTGTCCTGCATCCATTAACAATAATGCAAGTAAATGCAACTTAGAAGATCAGTTCTTCAGTATTATATGGAAAAAATAAAGTAAAAACAATTAAAAAATACAAGCTATTAAGAAAACTATGCTTTAGCAAAAGATACTTGATACTTCATTTCCTCATTTCCTAACATTTATGACAATGACCTGATGATTTTATATACACTGATAACTCCGTTGGTCAATCCTAGTCTCTCTTTCAGAAACCATGTTAATAAATTACTAAAAGCAATGTTATTGGATTAAATGATAACTAGAAGGAACAATTCATGAAGTAGACAATAGGAGGTTTGGCACCTGCTGCAACTAGTAGATCGAACTTCAAAAGACAACAAAAATGGTCATGGGTTCAAAGCTTTTTTATGCACTTTCATTGGTAAATCTGCAAATACCATTGCAAAGCCATCTACAAGGCTAGTGACATGCCCTAATCTTAAGGGGAAACCTTCCCCTTTAGAAAAACCTTTCTAATTACCCTGTCAAAAAGAAAAAGGAAAAAAATCATTCAAAGGAGAATTTAATCCTCTTTTTCTTCACATTTTGTAAGGTTTACAGGTGCAAGTTTCGTTGAAGTTTTCTGAGAAACTATGATCACTTGCTCCTGTTTGGTTGACACAGATGATTAAAATGAACTCAGTTCGTAATTTACAGCAAATGAACAAATTGTGCAATAAGATTGCCAAGAAACTTCCATTCAGCATCCATAATTAAAACTGCCATGACTCATAAGTCTTGTTACAGTAACGTAAGATGAATTGTTCTTGTCTCGTGATCCAAATATCAGGAATCAGAATTACTATATACAATACTGAGAAATATTCATTCTTCCACGAGATGAGGATACAACTCTAAACATGGTTGTGATTTTAACAATGTACAATTTCTTAATATTCAATTGTGATTCTTCTTTTCTCTTTAATTGCATTTTGACTTCAAATGATGATGAGAATATTTAGGCTAGACAGTAAAGAATCATGAAAGAATTGATGCTGAGAGAATAGAATTTTAAATTTTGAATTTATTTGGGTTCTTTTGTAGGTATAATAGCAGAGATCTTTTTTTAAATCATTGGATGCACTTGGCAAACTACATTTAAAATGTTGCTCCTATTGATCCTTTCGGAAAACTATTGGGTTTTGTCCATTACAACAGCTACCTCTTGATCTCTCTAGGAACAGCAGGAATTACTTCTGGGTCTTGACCTACCATTTTGAAAAAGTCAAAGTACACTTCTCAAGGGTTTTCTACTGGGATTCTAAGTAATATACAAGCCAAACATGAAAATAACCTCATTTACCCTAGTAATGAAATTCCTTATTGAACTTAAAATTCCAAAATTATTGGTGAATATATCACTTACATCACGTAGTTTGTTTCTGGGCAGCATACGCAGAACAGCTTTGCGAATGACTTCAGTGGGGTCTTTGGCCATTTGATCCTGTAGAGTCCTTTCCTTGAGGTGGCCAACATACCTACATACCATGACTTAATGTCAAAATAAAATGAATAAAACTGTGAAGACTAAGGAGCATAAGAAACCAAATAAGCAACAATAGTGACAATAAACTAGGAAGCATTTCATAGAAGATTGGCATCTTAACAAAAAAAACTATTTATTTTACAGTATGTCAGTGAACAAAACGAATAAATAATATATTTGATTAATTCTAACTAATAGTACAAATGCATAGAACTTGCCCTGTATGCCAGTAGTAGACCTTATCTGTGAGTTTTCTACCAGTCACACAAATATCCTTTGCATTAAGAACAATGCACATATCTCCATCCTCACGATTAGGGGTGTAAGTTGGTTTATCCTTTCCTTGAACTACAGTAGCTATTTGAGATGCTAACCTCCCAAGGACCTATTAAAAAGAACATCTGTATTAGCAAAAAAATCAAATATGCAAATTGCTCAGTCGTCAACTGGACTACAAATGCCAATTGAAAGTTAATGAATTGGAAGCTTCGCTAACCCTTAGTATGATCTCTACTAGCATTTGCTTATCAGTTGCAACTTATTCCGTGATAACAACTCATGATAATGGAGACAAAATATACATGATCCCTTCTTAGTTGGTTTCAAAACTAGATATCGCAAAAGATATATATATTCATTCCAGATGGTTATCAAATGAAATCTCCATGAAATTAACTTTTCTAAATCCATAGATAACTCGTCAGAGGATTTGATTTCCAATCCTAGTCATACATGCCATGCGAGCCAATAGGCTGACTTTTGTAAAGCACTTCATTAACCTAATTTCAAACATTTTATTCTTGTACTGTGGAAATGCTAAAAATTATGCATACCAAATCACATAGACTATGCTTGGGTATCTAATTTTCTAATTATGGATAGAATGGAACAAGGTGATATGAAATAAAACAGAATAAAATTACCATACAATTAAATATATAATGGAATAGGAAAAACTGTCACCCAATGCTAGAGATTTGAAAAGAATTAGAACGCGAATGGATAATAATTTTGTTCCACCCAATTCTGTCTCATAATAAGGGGTAGAAATAGAAGTATTTCCTATTCTAAACAAACAAAATGATGGCAATTGACGTGATTCTACTCCATTTTGTTCTATTACATCCATTTTCAAACCATCAGTTCAAACATAGAAAAAAATGAAACGATAACATTACAGTTAACTTCAAAAGGAGCTTACTTTCTAAAATCAATAAGACTAGAAAACTGTTTTAACTTGACATTGAAATATAATGTCATTGGCATGTAGTCACTATATATTAGCTTTGAAGGGAAGAAACAAGAAAAGACTGCAGATCACCTGGCCTTTTGCATCGAAAACCCGCCATCGTAGACCATCAAGATTAATACGTCTAAGTCCAGCAGCAGCTCTCTGCGAATGTAGTGAAAACAACTATAAAAATTGAATTTGAAAAACAATGCAGTTTTAGCCTAAACTATAGACCTATTTAACCATTGGGCAAGGGGATCTCTTTTAAGAAAAACAGGCTCCCAAAAATTTAATCACCTTCATGTTGCCAGTAAAAGCGGTTACCATCTTCATTTTTGTCTCGGTTTCTTTGATCAATCTTCCTCACAATTCAAAAAATAAATCTTCACCTCTGGATTCAAGTAATGAGATAAAAAAAATGAACAAAAAGTAGTGTGAGAAAGGGATCAGAATATGATCAAAAGAGGAGCAGGAGCTTTAGAGAATGAATTCAGGAAAGAATGTATCATTCAGGAATATTTAAAACCAATGTAATTCAGTTGAATCACCAACTTTGTCAAGGTACTTATCACAGGTTCTACCAAACTACCATTGAGTCACTAGTATCACAGGTTCTACCAAACTACCATTGAGTCACTAGTATCACAGGTTCTACCAAACTACAATTGAGTCACTAGTCAAACACGGACACACAGATATAGAAGACATGTCAAATAAGAACTAGTTTTATTTATAAATGAGAAAAGAACACATTGACCATCAGATCATACTCCATTTATACATGAATTGTCAAAATCAAATTATAACAACCATATGACATTTTTAAGTAGCCATAAGGCCTTCAAGTCACCTTTAATCTGATCTTCCATATATGGTAGTATGGTCAACAATAATCCTCTCATTCTTGTATAAAAATACACCTCTTACTCAATGTTATCAAAAGTCGAGGGTCATAACTCTTTCAAGAGTTATGCAAATACGAAAGTTACAGGCATGAATACAAATTAAAAATTACATAGACAATAATTAAGATCCAATACATTACTCAATTAGTTTCATAAGCCATAAATTAACTCATAACAACTAATAAATTCACAATTGCTTAAAACAAATTATGAACATAACAAAAAACTACAAACCTAAATGGAAGCGCGAGAACAAATAAAATATTAAGAAGAAAAAATATAGAACAAAACAATGTAGAAGAAATATCTGTTTAACTGTAATATTTTACTAAAAACAAGAAGAAAAAAATCTGAAAAGGCAAAGCAACTACTGACGCACCACCAACAGGTCTGTGAGTCGGAGATGGTGACGCGAACTTTGTGGAGGGAGATGCAAGCGCCGCCGACAGCAACGCCGCGGGTGGTTGCGATAGTTTGCAACTACGACGCGCGAGTTTAGAATGGCCGAATACCAGTCACTGTGAGCGGAGAAGGTTGATATCTGGTTTTTCTTTGCGACCTAGGAGAAAAGAACAAAAGGGTCATTTTTTGTTTTTACTTCTTTTAATTGGGTCTATAAACCCAGCCCAGAAAGCCCAATTACAAGAGATTTCAAAATTGCGTTGATTGATTAAAAAAATTAGAAAATAGTATTTATAATGCGAATTTGTGTGTATAAATTTTATAAAATTTTATAAATTTGTGCGAATTTGTGCATGATAATAATTATAATAATAACAACAAATTATTTATAATGCGACTTACAATGGTTATAAATTTTATAAAATAGTTCATAATAATAATAAATTTTTTATGATCAGAATCCTGTGTGTACTTATTTATAAATTTCATAAGATAGTGCATAATAATAATTATAACAAAATAAACAAATTTATAATGTGAATTCGTGTGCATTTTCAATGTTTATGAATCTTTTATAGTCTCATAATTCACTCGTGATATTATTAAATTATATTTTTTTATTACCAAAATAGTCTCTTTTGTAAGGTATCAAAATAAATGTTCATGCTTTATTTTAAGTCTCTTCATTCATGATATTTTGAGTTTTCTTAAGCTTGGTGTGAAATCACGTAGATGTATATGTTATGTTTTGCACATGTCTTTTTTATGTGTGTAATTATAAACTGAATCTAACAACTGGAAGAATATTGTTTTAGTATTCTTATATATATTTCTTCTTCATGCATACACTTTTTATATATATATATATATATATATATATATATATATATATATTTTAAAGAATCTAAATTAGATTCTCCAGTGTGATATATTCCAACTCTTCATGATGATATTGTCACATTATTTGTATTCATAAGCAACCCAACACTACTTACATAAACGAAATCTCTCATATAGTAATCTCAGAGATAATGACATATTTAAATAAAAATAAGATACACTGGAACTCCATACTTTCAACTTCACTTAATTGCTATTTATAAGTCAAAACTTCTAAATTGAAATGGAAAATCCTAGCCTTATGGAATTTATGAGATTAAAATCATGTTTTTGGAAGTTTCTTGCAAATCTTAGAGGTTATCTTGATTGTTCAAGGAGAAGTAAACATGATTGTTGTTTCAGTTTAGTAATTAAGTAAATCAGGTGATATCTTTCTTTTGTACTATTTTTGAGTAGATTACGAGGTTTTTTTTTCTGAATAGGGTGTTCAAATTGAAGATGTGTAACAGGTTTTTACAAGGTCTTTTTGAATATCTTCTTATAGGGTGCAAAAAGTTGATTCTTGACATACATGTTAATGATTTTTTCTGTGTTTAGCATTAACTTAGCTAGTGTAGCTGAATAACTAGATGTAGCTCTTCAAAAAGAGTGAATCAATATAAAATTTGTTATGTCCTTTTTGTTTTCTTGATCTTATAAATTGTTGTCATGTTCACTATTTATTGTTATTGTGATCGATTCAGATAATCAACTTGTTTAACGACATACTAAAATATTTTTAATATACTATTTCAACAAAGTATTTTCAACTAATCACAAAAGTTTTCAAACAATTGACAAAGTGTTTTATTGGTTCAATTCATCCTCTTAACTTGGGTGTCTCTTCTTTAGAATATGTTCATGTAAAGATATAGAGATTAATAAGAATAAACTTAAATAAGGCATATGACTCTAAATCAAAGAATGAAACATTACTAGAGGTTGTCATAATCCATGAACAACATTACTTAAGACATGGTAAATGTACTTAACATAAGAACATCATTTGTTGTTCAAAATTAAACAACAATTTATGAATGAATACACAATCTTAAGTAGCAATGAACCTGTGGACATAATTATTGACAAAAACAAACTAGCAACCAAATTGAAATAGCAACAAAAACAATAAGGAAAATGAAATTTGTGATTACCAATGGATTTCTAGGATTCATACCAAATTGCAATTTCAATCATGTTCTTTAGTAACCAAATGATTAGGACCAAACATGCATTGGAAGTTTATGATATGAAGATTCATTAAACATAAATTAGATAGCATGAATCTCATTTTCACTTCTTAGTGTGCATTTGGATGTCGAATCAGTTTGAATCATAAATTCTATTCAAAAAAGAAATTCAAAACAAGAATAAGAACAACAATTGAATTAAAAGAACAACTATAAGACACAAGAGAGATAATGGATTGACGAAAATATAAAGATAAGATGAAGAAGACAATTAAACTATCCAACAATTAGAAAAACGAAAAAGGTAGAAAAGACTTAAAGAGATGAAAGAAGCTCTAATGGCCAATAGAATTTGAAGACCAGTAGAATTTGAAGAAAGGTTCTTCATTTCCAAGATCATTTCCATGAGAAATTGTCAATTGATTCATGAGAGCTCAAGAAGATAAGATGCAAAGAGGATTATCACTTTTCACAAATATCTTACAAATAATTTGTCATATATTTTCAAAGTGAATTACAAGAAAAGGAGATAACTATTAATAAGCTAAGCCATGTGAAAAATTTTCATTTTTCCTTGCCACCTCTTATACTCTTCTCTTAGTCAACCTAACTAAGCCTAATCTAAACCTTATTAGTTACACCTAAAAAGATAGAAGAATGAAATCCTAGAAATTAAAGTTCAAAGAATACAAAATAATAATAAAAGAAACACTTTTTGTATTGAGCAAGAACATCTTATCTTGTAATACTTTTTATGATTCTTCTAATAATGATGTATTCAATATATAAGGAAGTGTTATTTGGACAATAATTCATGCAATAACTTACACCATTTTCCTCTATCACTTTTTAATTATATCTCTTTTTTTTTCTCTCCATTCTCATTATCTCTTTTTTCTTTCTCTACATTGTACAAATTACATTTCTGATGATTTTTTGTTGTTGCATCCATTTCATTTCATTGTTTGTGTACTGCAGTAAATGCCAACACAATAGCTCATCTCCCAGATAATTTCACCTGTGACAACCCAGACAATGTTTCATACACAATAATTACTAATACTGAACAATAATTACTAATAGTGAACATATGATTTATCACTATGAACATGGACACACTCTAATCTAATTAGATGTAGAGTTCATTCTGATATTTCAAACGTGCACTATATGAATCAACTAAGCATGTATCCAACCATGAACTTTATAGGCCAATGAATCTCAGGTAAAAACACTTAGAACTTTCACTTTTTGATTTAAAGAATTTAAAAGTAGGGGTAAAAAGGCTGCACAGATCTCATGGAATATGATGTAGAAAAAAAGTGAAAATAAAGGAAGCTTTTGGGTATTAGTAAAATATTAACTCTTTTCTATTCCTAGATGTCTAAAACTGTTTGATATCATTGTTCATCTTCCTCCATACAACACAATATGTTTTGTGCATTTTTAAAAACAAGAGAACCTTTCTTGGTCCTTTCAACAATTTGCCTTATCAATTGCTGTTCCACCTCGTTATCATCAAAACCATTACTTTCAACTTCAGTACCAGCTAGTTCATAAATTCTAGAGCTGTGCCCTTCCAACACAGTTACCTCGCTAGAATCATTTGCTCCACCATGTTGAACCCCTAATACATGCAAATCATGTAAATGTAAACCTTCCCTGTGGTCAATACTATCATGTGGTGAATTTTGTTCAGAGTCATTTATCTTTATCAGTTCTTCATAGGCCTCAGTGTATGCATCTAGAGCTTCACCTGATAAATTGAGGATTAAGGGTTGGGACATAAGGTCACAATCATCATTTCCTCTACTAAAGGAAGATGCCTTTTGAAGATAACCCTCTTGCTTTGATTCCAAAAGCATCACTTTCCTCTCGCTATTTTCGAGGGCAACCTCAAGCTCCTGCACGCGTTGCTCAAGTCGAGATTGTATAACTTCATGCAAACGCAAACTCAGTTCATGAGGCAAAACTGCATAGTTAGCAGGGAGAGGTGTTGGATCACCGGCATCCTCAGTGGATTTTGGAGGGACAGAATCTTTACCACTGACCATGTCAGCTCGTAACTCACCTTGGGAAAAATCTGCTACAAACTCTGAATCAATCTGCAAGAGTTTGTTTACCATTAACCCATTTAAGAACCATCAACTTCAACCACAAGCAATAGAAGAAAGTATAGAGTTTTCACTTGAAAAAAGCAAATGTGTATGATTTGCAAAACAAAGAAGCATTGGAACTTCCAAGAAAAATAAGGCACGTAAAATTGGCAAAGGGAGCTAAAACCAATATATATAGCAGTGCAAAGATTTCTTGTTCAGTTGATCAGCTCGCTGATGAAAGGTTGGCTGTGTGTCAGGAAGCTCAGTTATTTATTGCAGTATTCTGATTTCTACTGTCATGATAAATTAGTTATGTGAATTAGAATCCTAATAGATCAAAACAAGTGGAAGTTGCCCTTCTTGTTACAGACCAAGGTTATACTTTGTACTCTCCATAAAGGTGAAAAAGGTTAACAGGGAAGAATTCAGTAACATAAACTCTTTTAAGGAACTTAAATAAGAAGGGGTCATTTCCATTCCATTTTTTGTTATTTTCACCACAGCCAAGAATGAGAGACCAACTAAACTAGGAGGTGAATACATTGCAGTTGGCACGCAAAATCTTGCATGAATGATCCATATTTGGCATTTCAACAAGTTTTACACTAGCTGCCAAAAGCATCACACAACCCTCCTCCCTCTTACATGGGCTTGGGACCAACAATACTACCATAGGCTGAGTTAGGAGGTGAATAAATGGAAGAACTAATAATAAAACACATCAAATATATTTCAAGACGATGTTTTGTGCTAGAAGATCATGTAATTACTAGGCAATGTGAAAACAGACATATATTCTTACCTCAACAAGCTCAGATAACTTTCTTTCTAGGCTTGATGCATTCATGTCCAATCCCAATCTCTCGAGTTCAGCTTCAAGCTCAGCTTCAATTTTGCTCATGGATTCTGAACTTTGTTCTACCTTTTGATGACATGATTCTTTGGAGTCAATTCTTGGTGAGTTATCAACATGCTTTTCAGGGGAAAATTCATTTAGCTCCTTATCATATGAGGAATGATCACAAGTATCCTGCGAACCATAATTTTCATTCTGCAACTCCTTCACAGTCATTGCATCTTTCATTTCAAGTTCCTCTTGTAGATCTTGAACCAAGTTTTCAGTCTGCTTCAACAACTCTCTTAACTTGCCTGTTTCTCTTTTATTTGCCATAATGGAAGTTATCATCCCATAAGAAATCCCAAGACTGAAGAGAAGTGTTTTATCTGATGAATGTGGACATGTTAACGAATTTAGTAATCAAAGTATAACACTTTACATTATCCAAATCAAGTACCTAATACATGTCCCCCCCATGAATAAATAGAAACCTAATTCATTTCAAAGATCTATATTTGCAGTTCCTTATGAAGATGATATTTTTGGGTTATAATTTACAAAGCTAGGCTTGATCAAAACAGTTAAGATCAGATAATAAAGCCCTTTGGTAATTAATGCTGGGAATGCTGCTTTAGGACCTGAAGCAATATCACCCCTAAAAAAAATCCATTTGCAAATGAACAGTGATATTTCCTATTGTGTTTCAATATCAATGAGATTCCTTTACAACTTTTATCCTCACAACAATACAGTAGGAGACTGTTACTAAGCATATCACCAAGAAATTTAAAAACATACATACTATCATATTATCATCCTCAAGAGTAGCTAACAAGTGTGATTCCTACCATGAACAACAAATACATAAATCAAACATTTATTATTTAAATCAAGAAATATTATACCATATTGTTGTGTATGGACAAGACTTCCACTCGATACATTGTCAGAAGAGCTCAATCTTCGACTTCTCCCACTGACTGCATTAAATTTCTCCTTAGCATCATTTACAGATCTGACTTTTGGTAAGGAAGGAACCCCAAATACGTTTTCATTTTTTACTCGACCAGCTTCTTTTTGTAGCTTATATTCCTTGCTTCCAAAAGAAGCACTAAACAGACTGTTATTTTCTCTGTTGATTATTTGGCTTCCATTGCTTACAACAAATGATCTCGTGGTTGTGGACGGCGATGCAAGAGAACCAAAAACATATTCTTCTGTTTCAGTGTGCTCCTTGTAAAGCTGAGCCATAAAGCAACTTTCTATGGAACTTAAAGGTCTAGTCACACGCTCAGACAAAAGCTTCATCCTACGAAGGGTTTTTTGTCCAGAAGAGTTGTTGATAGGAATCACTTCAGCAGAAGAACCTGGAATAAGGAGACCATGATCACCAACAATGCCAGAGCTTTGGCCATTTGCATCATCAACAGCCTTGAAGTTATCATCATATGGTGATAAGGGCATTGCTAAGTTTGATAAAGATAGAACATCCTGCTTGCTATAATTCCAAAACTGCTGCATTTTTTCACCATTAAACCCTCTGGAAGAAGCCACTTCTCTTGTCACAAGACCATCCTGTGTGTACTGGTCTGAAGCCCTTCCATCAGAAAACACATCCTTTCCCAAATCATCTCTTCTGGCTTGTTTGGCGAAAGGAGAGGGGCAGCTAGGGGTGACAGGATTCTCAAAACATGAATCCTCTGAAGACACATGACAGGATCTATCACCATGTTTTGCAACCGTGTTCCAATATTTAGCCAAATAGCCAGCTCCAGTAGCAGCTGCAACAACCCATAAATCCATTCTATCCTCCCTACCACAGCCACTACCCAAACTCCACAGCACAAGTCACACCTTTTCTCTCAACAATTAGCACCAAACAGCATAGGGAAGAACCTTCCATGAATTAAAGATATAACCCTTCACCTCTTCCAGCAATAACAAACAAAAGAACCAAAAAATCACTTCTTTCAAAACTACAATCCTTCACTCACCACACACATATTCCTCCTCCTAAACCAAACCCAACCCCGACCATTCACTACTCTAAAGTCAAAACCGCAAGAACCTACTCCCCAGTCCCCAACAAAACTAAATAAGAACCTGATACTACCCAGAAACAGAGGAAATCAAAAAGGGTTAATTCACAAATTTCTCCCAACTTCAAATGGCAGAGACAAGCACAGTTTATTACAACAAAAACAGATTTTCATGGGAGAAACACAACCCCATTTGTCCGAAAAGAACAATAGAAGCTGACACACACAATTCACCAACAAAATAACACAGGCTTTTAATATTCTGGCATTGCAGCAAAGAAAAAGAAAAAATGAGTTTTTTTTGGGAATCGGTGGTGATTGTTGTGAAAGGAAATGTACTACATGAAAAGGAGTCGAATCTTAGAGGTCAGGTACCTCCAAACACAATGAATAAGACCTGCTACACCGTTTTCTCCACAGAACAGATACAACACGACGTTTTCACTACACAAAAACACCACTCGCTAATAAGATATCACACGGATAAGAAAATCAATAACCATTTATTTTTCAGCACATAAATTTCTATGCTTTTCTCTCTCCAGTTTTTATAGGGTCCATTGGAGTCTCATCCATTTACCCTATGTCTTCAAATATGAGAGAGAAAGAGTTGAAGAGAAAGGGTAAGAAGAATGAATGAGATAATTAAGAAACAAAGAAAATGTCTTGTCTTCTATATCTTCTATGTTCACAATTTTTTCTAGGTTGTCCCTTTTCACATTTTTTTTCTTTCTTTTTGGAATTAGCACATGGATTATTATTATTATTATTATTATTACACCATGTAAATAGATTTTTGTATTGCTATTCAATTATAGAATATGAAAATTTATTGACTTTTCAATCATGGTATTTTAGTTTAAACAATGTATAGACTAAACATTAATTTTATTTAATTAAAATGTATTTTTTAATATAAATAAGATACTGTAGTTAAACTTTGTAATAAAAAATATTTTTGTATTTTAGTACTTTTTTAAAAGTTAAAAATTAATTTAAAACTAAAAATATTGGAAATTAAAAAATTCTAAAACTGTTTTCGCCGAGAAAAAGTTTCGAAAACTGAAATCGTAAAATAAATACTTTTATTGAGAAAATTATTTTAATTTTGGAGAAAGAAAAATATTCAAAAAGTGACAACTGCTTTATAATTGTTTATTAAATGACAGAATAAATAAATTGCATAAAAAAATTGTCCACCAAATAGTTGCGTGGAAACTTTTCTTAAAGGAGATGAGAAGAAACTATTAAAGTATATTAATCTCATTTGTCAAAGCTATATACTAAATATTCAAAATTAAATTTCCTTAAAAAATTGAACATTAAACTTTAGTCATCGTGTATAAAGGATCTACATGTCTGGTATTTTATTCAGAATTAATTTAAATTTGACACTTAGATGTATGTAAGATATGTGACTATGATTGATCTAAACACATGTTTTAATCATTATTGGTTGATTAAAAGTAAATTAACTTTATTGGCAAATTGGACTCAATCACCAATTATTATATTAATTTATTAAAATCTAAAATAAAAATAAAAATTAGTTAGTTAAAGTAATTATTCTGATTCTAAATTGGTGTAGACCGTTATATCTTTAAAAAAATTGATCTCGACTTTTAACTAGTATTTACATGCGTTAATGTTTCAATTTTAAATTTGTTGAGATGACTCGACTTTTAACTAGTGTTCACGGCGCTAATATTTCAATCTTAAATTTGTGAGATGATATCTAAGATATGGTATCTAAAATATTGTCTGTTTTGTAGTTCAAAATTTTATGATGATTTTATTTTTGAAACAATTTTAATTTTTAAATTATCTGGGATTATTAGACATAATAAAATGTAATTAAATTCATACCATTATTATTTTTTCTCTTTCTTATTTTAGTATGAATCCATTATGCAAGGTATTCTTATGTTATTATTCGTTTGTTTTCATATAAACTTTACGAAAAAGGTTAGAAAAAGAGTGTCCCAACCACACTTCATGTCTGTAACATGTTTATTTAAGTTTGGTTTGGCTACGAAATTATTGGCTTGAAAGATGAAGCTTTGCTTCAGTTATAAATAAATTTCTTTTAGTATGTCAACATATTACTATAACTTTTTTTTTATTTAAATTTATGGCATTTTTTTAGCCTTTAAATGAGTATGTTCTTCTTTTTAATGAATGCATTATAAGAACTAATTAAAGAACCTATTATATGTAGTAATATTAATTATAAAGTGTTACTAGCAGTATCTAAAAATAAATAAATATTTTCTGTAAAAACGGAAGAAATAAATAAATATCTAATGTTTTTTTTATGTTTTCGAGATAATGAACGTCTTTTTACTTTTCTTTTCAAAATTAATTTGTTAATTATTTTCCTTTTAAAAAACATTAAAATTGATATAGGCAAATAAGAAGATATACAAAGGAATTAAAGAGAAAGGGTTCAGTAAAAGATGAAGAAAAGATATGTGCATTATTTCATTCACATATGGAATATTTATAGAAGAAAATAAAATATTATGGATGCAGGAGGTAAGAAAAGTTGATTATGTAATTATTGGTTAACAATAATTTAGTTAACTACATTGTAACTGTTATGCGTGCTATACAATTTATTAAATTGACTTGTTTTGATTTTAAGTAAAGTACTTTTAAGGAAGTGATTTAAAGTGTTTTTTTTTATATATATAATTTTGGACGTGTCTTATTTTAAGAATTTTTTTGTTAGTGTTTATTAGATAAATTAAACTATTGGATAGCAAAACAACTTCTAGAATTCAAAGATTTAGGTTGTTTTGGAGTTGCCAAAGTATTGGTAAATTAATTTTCTTAGACATGTTAAAGGTGATGTGTTATGATCGACATACTCATTGTTTAAAGAACAACTTATGGTCGATTAACTCATTGTCTAAAGGACAACTTGTAGTTATCTTACGCTTATATTCTAGATTTTTCTAAGTGTGGAATGATACACATTCTCCCGGTCTTGAGACAAACAAGGCAAAAAGGCATAAAAAGTGTTTTAGAACTGATACAAGACCGTCCAACGACCACACTTTTGGTTAAGAGGAAATGAGAAGATGTAGCTTCTCGGATGAAGAATCAACATTTCAAATATGAATATTAATAATATTTTCCTTCTTCTTAGTTTTTTAAAAATGTATATAAGTAGACTTATATAAAAATAGGAGTATAAATTCTTGGAATATTCTTTCTCTTGTATAAAGTAAAAGCATAAATAGGCTTATTTGGAGTTCAAAATCTTAAGTTGTAGAGTCAACATACAATCCTCTTTATTAGGAAAGTCAAAACCCTAATTGAAAAGGCTAAGAAAGAAGGCAAAACAAACCACCTCCCATCCACATGACTATGCAAGATTCAAAAGAGATTTGGAGCTTATAAACCCTTGAAAATTAAAAAAAAAAATGGCAATGTGGGACTTGATTCAAGGAGGTGACCAAAATTTAAAGTAGTTGTGTCAAGAAAGTTGGTCCTTGCAGCTTTGGCTCATGTCCTTAGATATATTTGAATGTTGATGTTTAATGCAAGTCTTCTTGAGGATATATGTATTGTAAAAATAGACTCAAACTTTAGGAATATTCTTTGATCTTGTGTTAGCTTGGAGTCTACATTGAGTTTATCATTTGATACTCCTTCACTTCTTTATCAAACATTCTAATTGATCTGTGTTATGTAACTTTCGCCTAACAATGCTTATTAGATGACGTGAAAGTTCTATTTAATGTTCTTTCGTCTATTCTTCGTTGTTCTTCAACTGATAGGCGTTGTTGTTTATTAGCAATTTTGATGCGCCGATATGATCTGAACTTCATCTTATCAGGTGTAGCTACTTTCTTAATTTAAACACTTAATGAACTTTTAACAATTTGTTATGATCAAAACATGAGGTTGTTTTATCAAGACTCATGAATAAACTCTTAAAGATTGTATTGTTTTGGTGAAATCGTCCAAGTAAAACGAAAGTCATAGGAATTCATTTTAATGATTAATAAAAGAATGAATATTCCAAAAGTAATTTTCAGGTACACCTCTCCTTACCATTTGAGATTTTAGACACATTGATTGGTGATACATGGGCTAAAATATTACATGTCTTAACCACTAATTTTGTACAATAGAGACATTTTTGTGTGATATCATAACCTCTGTATAAACAAAAGGTAGTGTTATTGTTAATTGTTTCGGGCCCAAAACTTATGTTTGGGTAAATAATTTTTAAAGGATGATTTTTTTTATAAAATATTTCTCAATCAACATTAATTAAGGCTTTTTTTCAATCAATGTTGATGAGATATTTTTCAACTAATGTTAACCATAATTTTACTTTTTTGCTTAATGTCAATCAAAGTTATTTATTGTTGATAGATCACTCTCAGCTAAAATAAATATAATTGACAGTATTAAAAATCAATGTCAACCAATGTCAATTTGAAAAAAAAAAACCTATCAACATAAATTATAAAAATCTTACAGAAATTTAACCGAGAAATAAGCTCAACCAAATGCTTGTTTAATATTAAACTATATTCTTTTATTTAGTAATAATTGAAATATCTATCAAAAAATAAATAAATTTCAATTAACTTGAATAGTAAACGGTCCAAATTCAATGCATTTTAATTTCCTTTAAAATGTGAAATTTCATCTCCAAAGACAATAAAAAAAGCTTGGCAACATAATGTTGAAGTGTATTTATACTTCTTACAAAAGCAACATGAGCATTTGCACAAATAAAATAACAACCACAAAAGAATTAAAAATGACAAAAGAATAATAAATCTAATTTACCAAGAAGAAAATTTTGATGACAACTAGAAAGAAAAGAGATCAAATGTTAATTTATTCAATTCCTCGAAAAAAAAAGTTTAGCATTTCATGCGAAGGCAAAAATACAAAGATAAAAATATTGAGTAGCAACTACAGAGAACACATTAAATAAATCAGTAAGACATAAATCTAAAAATTTTAAACAGTGAGATGGTGACTGCATACCAATCCTCTTCACATGGGAAACTTCTCATGCCGGCTCAGAAGAAAACAAATGGAAAAAAAAGAAGCTACCCCAATGAGTTTATAAGGTCTTTAAAATTGAAAACTAGCCAATCAGCTTTCACAGCAACAGATTCTCGAAGTTGAACACCACCATAGCAAATGAACAAGTCAGCACCACCTGGTTTTTTAGCCTAAAAGTGGGGTCATAAAAACCATACAATTACTATCACATATGAACAAGGCATGAACAAGGCATAAGAGGAAATAACTAACAATGATACAGCAATTTGGCCAAAATATTTGTAAAAACAAGTTGGTTCACCAATAAAATCAACAAGTTGTATGATAGTGTCATTTGTGTGTGAAATCAACAACTTGTTTAGTTTAGTAAGACAATATAAAGAGAAGAAGAAGAAATGATTATAACATTATCATTATGTAGTGTTCAGATGGGTGATTTCAGATTACAAAAAAAAAAGTCTAATCAGTTGGAAATGAGATTTTCTATAAAATTACAGGAAATACGTTTTCTTACCTCAAAATCAGTAGCACCATCCCCCACCATGGTTAAAGTATTGAAACCACGAGCCTGAAAATCAGTTTGATCAGCTTTAAGCAATGAAAGTAGTGCAAGAAAAGAAATTAACATGTGATTACAGGCTGAACCTTCTTGATCTGTTGGACAGCAACAGCTTTTCCTCCACTCCTTGAAGTAGGCTCATTTTTATCAAACCCCAGAAACTCTCCATTGCTCCCAAAACATAGTTGATTGGCAAAAATATTCTCTTTTGGAATTCCAAGTATTGATGCAACAGGCTTCATAAGAAGAGTGCCAGAAGTTAGAAAAATAAAGTATCTAATCCCTTATCTTTTCATAGAACATGTCAAATGTCAAAAGCACTGCATAAAATTCTGAATGCCATATCAACATTAAGCTATAAAACGCATTTGCATGGGAAGAGCATTAGAAGACAGAGACTATAGCTGCTAATTCAATATTCATTGCATTTCAAAATAATAGCATGCTTGCGGGATGGCTTAAGGGCAATGGAAGAGGCCCTGATCAAAATTCCAATAACAGATTTGATCCCCTCCTTCATACCCAATAAAACGTTCAAAATTCATCAAGCCTCTCTCACATTCATTCCAGATTCTAAAGTAAAGTATAAATGTATTCAGCAAGAGATATGTGTAGGAAATAACATGGTGCTAATCTTAAAGATTACGATCATTCAATGACTGTATGAACTAGTTATGAAATATTTTCAGTGGCAGTGCACTGTAAAGAAGAAAACAAGTTTATCCAAATTCACAACATGCCATTGAAACTATTCATTTCCTCCCAAACACAAAAATAGATCAAAAACCATTAACTATTCTTCGTACAATGATCATTTGGCGGAAGCCTCCAGAGACTAGATAAACAACAATGCCATTAGCCTTTAACTTCTGGATTAACTCTTCTATGCCAGGGGAAAGCCTGCACATTATGAAATAGAATCATAAACATTATTCCAAATCTGTCTGAATAGAAGGTGAAGAGAAAGAAAGTAATCAGTCAAGCTTTGATGATTCAAATATCAACCGTTTGTCTCATCAAAGATTAAGTTAAGTAGGGATAAGTCAATAAATCTCTTTCACAGAGTATCATTTCTCTACGGCACTTTCATTTTATCGAGTATATAGTGTAGTTTCTTTTCATAATTGAATTATAATTTAATAACAATTTGAAATACAATTTGAATACATTTTTTTGTTCTATAAACCATGCAGCTCTTTTTTGTTAGGGGTCAAAAGCAAATATATAAATATATATATATATATATATATATATATATATATATATATAAACTTGCATTGGGTGACTGATTATGCATTAGTAGCTACTGCTAGAAAGTGCCCACAAGGGTTGTGGTTGCAATGGGCATCCTAGGGGAGAGTGACCAAATCTCTAGAATCTATACATACCCTTTATCCCCATTTATCTGTTTCAGGCATGGATGGATATGTCAAACAGACAAAACTGGTTTGATAGTCAATGGTAGACCATAGTATAAAACTAACATCATTTCTCTTCCAGTTACAGAAAGACATTGCACAAGTACATAAACTGCAGTGTTAAAGATACAGTGATACTGTGATAAGGTCTTTCCATCACTAGGATGTTTGATTATATAAGCAAAAATACTACATCCAGAAACTTTGTCAGAATTAATTTGCACTTTGTTTTAACCAGTATTTGAGTATTGGTAAATTTCAGGCTGAATTATGTAAAAAAAAATCCTGACTTGTAGCAAAACTCACAAAAAAAAGCACAAAATAAATCCTTTCAATGCTATCAAATTAAAAGCCCAAAAGTACAACCTAATGCTATAAAGCTCTTGCAATGACCAGTCTTGGGAAGGGTCAGAACAGGTCTATTGTAGGAAGCCTTACCTTGCATTTACAAGAGGCTCATTCCACAACTAGAACCTGTCATCTTCCTATTCACACGGCAACAAATCTAACCACTGCACCAACAATCCCCTTCTAACAAATTAAGAAAACCTAAGGCAAGCATAATTGGGAAATTCCCAAAAAAAAAGCACAAAATAAATCCTTTCAATGCTATCAAATTAAAAGCCAAATCAAAAGCAAAATGCTCATACATTAATCAATAAAGTAGGTCATTGTTCATCAACATGTTAAATCCGAAAAAGGCCAACAAACAAAGAAAACTCCTAACAAAATCATTGTTCAGTCTCCCTGAGTCTCACCTTGGCGGCTTTTGCTCAAGAAAATTCTGAACTTGAGACAAAGAGGGGTTGAACAAAGACAGCCTAGCAGCCAAGGCTTCCTCAAACGGAACAGAACCACCCATCGCTCTACGAAAATCCAACACTAAAATCAGATATACCAGAAACGACAAAAAAATCTCAAATAAAACAAAAACTCTTCAATTTTAACAAACCCCAGTTAAACAATCCAACCTAGCAGTCCATTCAGCAACAGCCTTTCCAGCCCCACAGAACTCAGCAAGCTCATCAATCCCTTCATCCAGACACACAGTACTATCCACATCAAAGCACACAGCATCACCCTTTCTCCAAAGCTCAAGAACCTCTACCATCACAAAACATCACTATATTATTGTTCCCCAAAAACATGAAGCAAACAACATGAAAAACATGTAATGTACATAAATAATATAGCATAATAACCTTTGGAAGGGAGTGTGTTCTCAAAATGGCCCACTTTGGAGCCCCCAACAGATGCAGCCACAACGAAACACTTCTGTTTCTTCTTCTCCTCAACCCCAATTCCAATTCCAATACCGTACACGCTATTACTCCTCAGATGCAGCGTTGATGAAGGAAGAAAACGAGATTGGTGCTTTGTAACACCAAAAACACGAATTGTTTTGATCCCAGAACTCACCAACCCTTCCATGGAAACTAGCTTTTTTCAAAATCCAGTGACAAAAACGGTTGCTTTATCAAAAACCCATGAGAGGATGAAGGGTGCTAAATTTTAGGATCAAATGGGTACCAGCAGATGAAGGAAATGAATGAATGAGAGAGGGTTGGTGGCTGAAAAGGTTCAATCTCAGAATATGTGAATCAACGAACATTGTTTCTTTCATTTTTAAATTTTTTTGGAATAATGTTGTTTTCTTGTTTTTGGTAAGAATGTTCCTTTCTCAACTGATTGAGAATCACGACTATTGTGAAATATAAAAAGAGAAATGATGTCGTGATAATTTTCTTCATATATAATTCTTTATAATAATAATAATAATAATAATAATTGATTTTCTTATTTATGTTTTTCTTAAAAATAATTAAGTAATTGTAAATTAGTTATATAATTAATATTGTTTATCAATATATAACTACTCTTATAAAAATTATTTTACATTGTTATTAATATGGTTTACAAATATAAAAATACGAAATATATTGTCACATCAAAAATATGATAGTCATTATTCACATGAACCTTGTAATAATATTAAGACGATTGTAGGATGATCTCTTCAATCACTTATGAAAGTTAGTTATGAATGTTTTGCGTAATTAAGTGATTTTGAGTACAAATAGGAAAAAGCTTAAATCATGATTAGAAGGTGATTGGGCCTTGCTTAGCCATCCCTACTACTAAAGGCCCAAAGTCACCTCTATAGATGATTGTTTCTTCCTATACCTCCATACCTTCTTCTCTCACCTCCATAAATTTTTTAATTTTCAAAAATTTCCCTCTATAATATTCTGGATTGCGTAATCCGGAAGTCATTTTTCAAATTTGTAATTAGCTTCCGGATTACATAATTCATAAGCCTTTTTTCATATGCATGATTACTTTCCGGATTACATAATTTGGAAGTCTTATTTAGAAATCTTTTTTCAAATGAGTTTCCGGATTACATAATCCAAAAACTACTCTATGGGGGTGACACAAGAAGGATAAAAATGTATTTTTATGTTGTGTATGGAGGTGGCAGAAGAAGATATGGAGGTGCAATAAGAAACAGTCCTAGAAATACACAATCACTTTATGGGAAAGGTATGAAAATTCTGATCCAAAACTAACACATTTACTCGAACCTAAATTGATTTGAACGTCAAAGTATAACTGAAAATACTCCTACCAGAGAAGGTCGAGAAGACTAAGAGGAACCCAAAAGATAAGGAAGCAACATGTAACAAGGACTTAGAATCATAACACGTGACATCATGCCCTACAAACCATATTAAAACATAACATAAACCATATTAGAACATAACATATAGTAAGACTAAGTAGAAATGCAGTCTACAATAGTTCTAAACTTTCTCATAACAATATAGAGAAACAAAGAAGATAAAAGAGTCACTTGTATAAGAACTAAAGTCAAACAATGTTATAAACTGTCTTCAAACTAATTATAACACCTACAACTATCAATATAGTATACAAGCAAAGCCTTTTGAAAAGGAAAGAGTATAAGTGGCTTAAAAAAATGCAAGTTATTTAAAAGGCAATCCCTCTTTAACATTAAATATTTTTCACTTTGAGTGATACTTATGTTAAACATTTTTTTTTATTAAATATTAGAAATCACTTATAAGTTTTATTTAGAGAAAAATTTATTTAAAATATTTTGAGAATATTCTTTTAAAACATTTTTTTAAATGTTTTTAGAAAAAAAAAATTTAGATATCTTAAAATAAAGAATCTTGTTTTTATGAAATATTTTTTATTTTATGTTTTCCAACCTCTTTTTCTAACTTCTTGTTTTTTTACTCTTGTTTTGGTATATCTTCATCTTTCTTTCTTCTTTTATCTTCAAATATGTTAGTGTTACTTTAAGATTCTCATTTTTTTCTAGAAGAATGTTAAGATTCCTCTACATATTTAAAGGAACGATTGTAAAAAAACTATTTATCCATTTTACTAAGGTTAAATATGATTTTTTTTTAATTTATTGATAAATTATAGTGAAATTCAAATTTAATAGGTTACTGAGGACATCAAATTTTACATATGGAGTGAATGGTCAAATTCTAGATCCCAGCCAAAAGCTTGATTTAAAGAAAATGCATAAGATGATGTTCCAAAGTGTTATGCATGCATGTTTCATGGAAAGTAATGTTATTTTAATAATTTCAGGGTTTAGGCTATTTAAGCATGGAAAGTAATGTTATCTCATATGGTTCATCAAAAAGAAAGTAATGTCTTTTAATGCCCAAGAGATAAATAAATATTTTTTATTTATTTAAAGATTACATATTTCTTTGAAACTCAAGCAATCTTTGTATTTGTTGTGCCATGGAGAAATCACTAAGTTCATGAGGTTATTTAATTTCCTCTTTTGGTACTTCAACCTCCAATCCAACTTCTTTTGGATAAATGTTGAAATGAATAAATAAAACAATAATTGAAAGACAAATTTAAATTGTTAGGCATATTGTAAATCTATAGATGATCTTGCCACTTCAAGTTTTTTTATGGGATGAAACTTATCTTGCTAAAAAATATACTCACTTTTCCTTTCCATATTATTTTCCTTTTTTTCTTATTTTTTTAATTTATTTAATCTTTATTCACCTATTGAGAAGATGAATGTTTCAATTTAATCTGATGTCTCATGTATAATAAAATAATATATATTAATAACAGTATGATGTATGAATTTTTCATTATATTGTCATTGTATTCACAATAACTAATTACTAGATTTTATAGGAAAAAGTTCACTAAAAACTTGATCACAACATTTATATTTTAAGATTATTTTATAGGAAAAAGTTCACTAAAAACTTGATCACAACATTTATATTTTAAGATTATATTTTAAAATTTCAATTTCAATTTTCATAATATTTTATTTAACTTTTACTAAATGCATTACTTTTAAATCAAACAAGACAAGAGGAATATCATATTATTAAAAATACAAGAAAGATGAACATCTATCACATTAAAAACAAGGAAAATATTTTCCCAGAAAATAAAGTATTCATCATATAACATTTATTAGGAGAGATAAGTTTAATTTTCTCCCAAATTATTTATCAAATCAACTCAAGTGTGCTTAAAGGTCAAGTCTCAAGATTGACAATTAAAAAAATGGCATAAATTTTGAATTACTTTCTAAGAGATTCTTTAGAAAAAGAAGAAGATAAATGACCCATCACTCCAATCAAAGTAGCATAAACCATGTTGAAAAAAGTTTTCATTAGCTGTCTTTCACAAAAGCACAAGCGTTTCATTTAAAAACAGTGAGAATTTTATCCATAGAAAAATAATGAGATATTAGCTTACAAAATAAGTTAATGAATAAGAATAAAAAAAATAAACAATATTTCTACAATAGTCTGCAATTCATGGCAGACAGATACAAGATGAATTAAAACATATAAACAAGAGATCTATTTGTGAACGTATGAAGCTAGATTCCTATGTATCAACAAACAACTGTTCAATCCAAAATTGGAAACATGTTCCATTTGGCAAGAATCCTTCAAAAAAGAATCAATGAATATGAAATGATTTTTAACAGTATAACTCTCCCATCAAAAGGGGTAACTATTGTCAATGTCAATATCCCCACCAGTGTAATTCTAACCTTTGCTTTCTCTATTTGTACCATAGTGTGCCTTTTGATTATACACAAAAAAAAAAACCCTTCCATTCTTGCCCTTTTCTGTGCCACAAGGCCCCATTGATTCTTCAGCAGCCTCATCATGATGAACCAGGTTGGACAAAGGAAGCACATTCCCACCACAGCCTCCATGAGCTTTCCCTTCAACTTTAAGGCAATGTCATATGTAATGCATGATGAAACCACACTGTTTCTTTAGCCTTACCTTGTACAAAACAAAGACACTATCTTTGTGCCTGCACTCCAAACCGATGGTCTAGTTTATGGCTTGAAATTTGCTCCTCAGACTTGTTACACACGCAACCAGGAAAGGGATTGGCGAAAAAATTCTCCTCTGTTCTTGGTGACTCTCCTACCTGTCTAAGATAAGGCGAACCTAGCCTACTGGAATGTATATTCTTAATCTCAGAAGCAAATGCTTCCCAAGATATGCCACCCTCATCCAACTGATCGATCAGCCTTACAAAATTCAATCTGAAAAGTTCAAGAGACACATTACACCATCAGTAACATGTAAAATGGCAACACAACTTGCCCCTAAGAAAACAAGCATCACAACTCCCAGATTAGTTTTGGTCATGTTATTGCTGTCAATATTGTTGTCTTTTTCTCTCTACACAAAAACATTAACTGCTTTCTTTCTACAGGAAATGATCAGGAAGATTTTGATGGAAGAAACATTGTTGTCTTTCTTCCATCAAAACGCCTCCCAGTTTGTTCTATACAAGAAATAGTCCCTTCTAGAGATTTTGAGAAATAGGAAATAATTGTTAAGAGAGTTTTTGAAAACAATGTTTCTTTCATCAAAACTTCTAAGTTTAATGATTATTTCTTGTTTCGTATAAGAAATAGTTCTTGCGAGAGATTTTGATAAAATAGGAAACAATTGTTAGGAGGGTTTTTGATGGAAGAAAGATGATTGTCTTTTTCTCTCTAAACAAAAACAAATGCTTCTTTCATCAGCATTCCTCATAATGATTATTTCATGTTTTCTCCATTGACATGACAATAAAAGATCAGATTGTGATTTATATTCTGTGAACCTAACCTTTCAGGATTGATGGTTTTCCTAAACCCTTCAAACCTCCTGTGACCTTGCACTGCCTTAGCCATGTTTCCATCATAGGTATATACGAAGACGTTGCTTTCTAGGGCCACTATATAGTCCAAAGCAGCAAGACGGTTTTGGTATGGCTTGAAGGTTTCTAGCTCCTCATCAGTTGCAAGGGTGGAATGAGTGAAGACATTGGGAAACTCAGATTGAAAGGCTTCCATGCTATTGCCACCATAAATAGGTCCTGCAACAATGTAGATTGTTGTTGTGGAAGGGTACCCCATGGCCTTGAGAAAAATAGCTGCCTCTCTAGGCGACATAGGGCACCCCCCTTGCAATCTTTTTTCCACACTATCAATCTCTTTTTCCTTCCAATGCTTCACATCATACCTCATAACCCTTAGTTCCTCAGCCTCCTTAGCAGTGAGATTGTGACTGCACCCAGTAAAGGCTAGCATGTCTTTTTCATATCTGTATGCAAATAAACACTATATATCAACACATGAAAAACTGTCATATCATATCTTTTGGTCCTTGAATAAACAAAGAAAGTTAATCCAATGAGACTTAGTTTATGAGAGTAAACAAAGAAAGGACAAAAACCTTAAATGAAGGGCAATATATGGCTCATTGTTGTTTCTTAGCCTAGCCACCAAAATCCTTCCAAGATGTTCAATTTCTGCTGTGTACTTGAGAGCATGGTAATTGGCACGGCACCTCAGCTTCTGAATAGAGGAAGCAAGGCCATTGTTGGCGAGCCGGGAATCCGAGTGAGTAAACTGCACAACCTTGTGTCGCTTCAGCAATGGGAGAATCTCACCTCTGTAGTAACTAGCCTGAAAACAAAACATCTAAGCCACTATTGCACTAAGAAAGAACACAAGTGTTTGATGTCACAGAATTGGTGAATGCTCCAAACCTTAGACCAGGAAACAGGGGCCTTCACAAGAGGTTTCAAGGATGCATACTTGACCGGCAAGTACTCCACTATGTTAATGTCGTCTTTCAAAACTTTCATGAAGTGCCTCCAGTCAAAAATATCTTTAAAGTCACTGAAATATATTAGGGACATTATACTTTGGAAAAAAGGGTAACATGAGGAGATAACACTAAATGTTCCAATCAAACTATATGGGAAAATCTACCTCGGATCAGTCCAAAACGAATCATGGTCGAGAGAGGGAAGGACCAGCGTGGCATTCATTATTTTTGTCACTGCAACCATATCACATATCTGCAAGTCAATGAAGGTTCTAAGAATTAGCAAATACAAACATCATTCAGAAAACTAGAACACCACCATCACTCGAAATTCATACACATGATCCTATATTTCATTATCATCTTACCCCAGTTCTCATTTGATTCAATCCACCATTGGCATGAACAAGAAGATATCCATTTGTCTTCAATGGCCCTGAACCAAAAACAGAAGGAATGACAAGTGAGACAGAAGTTGATCAGGCATAGTGAAGCTTGAGACTAATCAAGTTGCAAATACAACACATACTTATTACATTCCTGGGTCGAGAAACGCATTGGTAATACTTGTCACTGTTTGGCTTTATCCATATTTCTGGAGTCTATTGAAAAAGAAGACAACAAACGAACAAATAAAACATCATAAGAAGGACAAAAAACAAATCAGGATGAAGTCACTAGGAAAAGTGTTTAAGCAATCTAGAATTATAACATGGTTGCAAAACTAAATCTGGTTAAGTAATCCTCAATTCTAGATTACCAATCACTTAAGACAATTCACCGACAATGTAGCACAGCCAGCTATGTATGTATCACGGAAGCATCAAGGAACAAGAAAATTCGAACGAAACGTGTGAGATATCATAGAATAGAATGCTTTACAATCACTGTATGGTCAGAGCCACCTTGTGAGTACCCAACATTGAACACAGTTACACGCGTCACCACTTGCCACCACTCATATGCAAAAAGTCAAATTTTGGCCAAAAAAGTCCAAATATCAGTCACCGGAGACATGTCAACCTCACAACACAACGGAAACAAACCATTTCACACCAGTCAAGAGAATCTCCCATTCTGCCACTCCATTTGTTCTCATACAATATTATAATAAAGATTAAAAAATAAATTTAAATACATAGTTAGCTTCTATAAAATAAATATATTTTGATTTTGTCAAGTACCCTTTTAATATATTATTCTAAAACATAAACTATTGATTTCAGTTCTTATAAAATGGAAAATTTCAGCTTTTAAAGGAACAAAAAATAAAACAAAAAGCTGGTTTATTATTATGTAAATTTGAAACGTTTTTAAATCTTAAAAAGTTCTATTGAGAGAATGTATGGAAAAATATCATCCCCGAGGATTTCTACTTTCTAGCAATAAAAAGTAAAAATAAAATCAGATTATTCAGAGAAATTATATAAAAAATTATAAACTAAATTGTTTTTTTCTTTGCCATTCTTATGCAGGAAAAAAATATAAAGAAAAAACAAAGGACCACTTTTAAAAGCTTTTTACCCTTTTCGATGGTGTATTATTCTGCAACGAACCCATATCTATTTATCCCTGGACGTTTTCCACACAGGGAGAAAAGGCAAAAGGGGTTAAAAAAACCACGATTCCCGAAACGGAATTTTTAGAGCAATGACGAGAAGGAAAGAAGAGAGTGAAAAGCGCTTTTTGGAGAAAAGCGCGTTTGTGAAGAGAGAGAGAGAGAGAGTTACCGGGAGTCTCTCGAGGACCCGTTTGGGCATGGAGGGTTCATTTCGGGTTTCGGTAATGACCCGTTGCGCGTAGGCCCAATCCTCCTTGAAACGCTGCAGAATGAGTTGGCCGTTCTCAATGCTCTTGAATCTTCTCCCGTTCATTTCCACGCCGGTTCCGAGCAGCGACACTTTCAGGAACACCGACATCACCAGCAAGCCGATCAGCGCCGCAAAGATCTTCCTCCCGACATATTTCCCCGACCGGAGACCCTGCACGGAGCCCGCCACCCAGAGAGCCAGCTGCTCCACGCGCAGGAACAGAGACTCCGGCACGCAGAGCAGGATACGAGCGCGGAGAAGCAGGTAGCGCGTCACCGGGTGCAGGTGGTGGTGGTGGTGGGCGTGCGGGTGCGCGTGGGAGTGCGCGTGGGCGTGGACGTGCGCGGAGGTCTCGTCGGTCTCCACCTCCGAGAAATCGGAGAAACTCGAGGAGACCTGCTGGTGCGGCAGCTGCTTCTCCGCGTCGACCGCGCTGTTGCTGATGTTGTCTGGCACGCGACGGCGCGTGGTGGTGGGCCCCGCGGCGACCCTTGGGCTGGTGTTGGAGGAAGTCGTGGTGGGGCCGCCGGACGACATGCTGGCGACGCTAAGGGAATGCCAAAACGACGTCGAATTGGGAGACGAGAAATTTTATCGCCGGTTATGTCTGTAATGAAGAAGAAGTTGCGGTTTGGGAGGAAGGAACGAAACGAGACCGTTTTGGTTGTGTTTGTTGTTCTTTGTTTCGTTTTTTGTTGTTTCGGGTTTTGGTTTGAAAAGGTTTGAGGGTCCGAAACAGAAGGAAGTGGCAACGTTAAATAATGTGCCAATCTGGGATCTCTGATTCTCTTCCAACGTGCCTTTATATTTTCCACTGCCAAATTACTCAATTACCCTCTCTCTTTTTTCTTTCTTTCCGTTTTTAAAATCATTTAATTATTTTCTTTTTTTTTATTTACCTCTCTCGCAATTGCGGGTGTTCTGTGGTCAAGCTTTGACTGGTTGTTTTTGTTTAAACATATTCAATAATAAATATATTAAATTACTTTCTAAAATTACTACAATTTAATTAATCAATTCTGTTTCCGAAAACCAAGAAACAAATCTTTTTTTTGTTTAGTTTTATGAAAATTGTTCTCACCTTACCTGAATTAGATTTTACAGTCTTCCTAAAATTTAGATTTTCTTTATACTTGGTAACAATGAGAGAGAATCTTTTGCTCTTGTAAGAGAAATTAATTTTTAAATTGATTTATTTACATGTAATAAGGCTATTATTCTGGTTAAAATTTACTGAAAATTTAACCCAAATTTACCTCAGATGTTAATTGAAAGTTGTTGGAAGATATAGATAATTATTTAAGTAAATTCTTTTTAAAAAAAAAATTAAAACATGCTATAATCTAAAAAGTTATATCGAATTTAACTATTTTTTTGTGTGAGAAAATTATTTTCGTTATTATTTAAACTAGTTATTATTTTTAAATGAAATAAATGTTTTACTTAAAAACTAGAAATGAATAATTGAATAATTAAAAGTATAATAATAGTAATAATAATAAAGGGTTTATCATTAAATCAATCATTCAAAAAAGTGTAACACTAAAATAATTAGTTCAAAAATTGTGTGATACGTCAGGATTTTTATTATTATTTTGAGATATAAGATTGTAGAATACTAGTTTTTTTAATAACTTATTTTGAAAGGTTGATGTGAGTTAATTATTGAAATAATTAAAAATATGTTTAAAAGCTACCTAAAGACAAATAAATCAAAATTTCATCAATCAAATATATAATCTAGATGAAATATTTTTATCATACATACACTAAATTTTCTTTAAAGGTTTAATCTGACTTTTATATATATATATATATATGAAAACTTGGTTTAACTTATTTTAAAAAATGTTTTATTATAAAAGACTAGTGAAATTAAGAGATGATTAGTAAAAATAGTTAGAAATATATACATTGAAGTTTAGTGATATATGATAGGACTTAATTTTTTATTCTCTTAATCACAGTAGCAAGAGTCCACAAAGCATATTCTCTATGATTGTCCAACATAAATTATTGATATGGAAAAATAGTTTAACCTTGCTCCATTGCTTTTCATAGAACAAGGTATACGTTGAAAGTTGCTTTTTGGTTAATATTATATTGTTGTATCTTTTTTTCATCTTCATGATATAGTATTTGTGTCATCTTTTGGAATAACTCAACCAACGTACATGTATATTTGTCATTATAATGTATATTTGTCATTATAATCTTTATTGTTCTCGAACGGATGTTTGGAGCCTATAAAATGATTGTCTTGCTCCTTCACTTGGTCAATCCTCTCTTAGTTTTTTGCTTTTCCTTTCTCCTCTTGATCGTCTAGTAGTACAGATTGGGATGGTATCTGCATAAGACACTCTAACTATCAAGTCAGTCAGGGTGTCGGCACTCGATTGTTAGAATACGGTAGATAATAACGTACTTAGTTCTTGTAATCTGCACTATTTATATTACCTTAATGGACCTTCGTTGGTGGGCCGGATTAGGACATTGGTTCGTGTTTAGGGTTTCGCTAAACAACTATTAATTATGGGTTAGCCCTGTCATGACTCGTCGTCATGGATCAGTCGTCCACGTATTATCACGTGACCTTCTTATCGTGGTCGAGTGGACTGATGATTCGAAATTCGAACCGACTCACTAAGTCGTCCGATTGTACCAGTACAATTATATATATATATATATATATATATATAGAAAAGGATAAAAGGAAATCCTTGCATTCCTTCCTTTATCATTTACATTATATAAATTTTGTAGTCTTAGTCATTTGGCAATTTTGATCTCCATAATTTACTAAATTTATAATTACGGTTCTTAATTTGTTTACATATTTTTGTTAAAAAAATTAATTGTCGTTAATTGTGCTAGATTTTCAAAACTTATTAAATGTGTTTGGTGTGATAACTAAAAACTAAATTAATTTGATTCAAATGTATAGTCAAAGGATAAATATTTGAACGAATTATACATTTACTTAAAAAAAAGAAAAAATTAATTTGGTGAGCATCAAAAAATCCCTTTTTAGTTGTATAAACAAGCGTGTTTAAAATTAAAAATGGTAGTTGAGCAGAAATTAAGGCATATATGTCCTGAAAATCTAAATAAAAAAATAATGTCTAAAATGGTATTTGCACAACAAGAAATTCATTAAATATAATAACTAAAATTAGAGACAAAAAAAATTATCACTATATTAACTAAAATAGATATTATTTTAAAAACTAAAAAATTATTTGTATCTAAAATGATTTCTAAATTGGTATCTAAATTAGCTACCAGGGTTTTAACTACTAATATCTTAGATTCTAAATTGGACTCAATTAGTCTTTAAAAGACTAATTTATAATCTAAAATATTAGAAGATAAAACTTTGATAGCTAATGATTAGATACCAATTTTAAAACTACTTTATAAATTTTAATTAATAATAGAAAGTACTTTAGATACCAATAATTTTTTTAGTTTCTAAAATGGTCTCTAATTTAGTCTAATAGTAACTAATTATTTTGATATTTAAAATTAGTTGCAATTTAATGGTTTTCTTATAGTGTTGACTTATGTATATTATACAAATAATGTGCATATTTCACACATATCAAACTTTTTTGTGATTAGATATTGTATTTAAATCATTAAATTGGTGAGGCATCTAAATTATTTTTTAATAAACAAGTATTTTCTTTTAGTAGTTTATAGTTTGTGAAAGATAGCTTCAAGTAATGTTTAACTTATAGATTTAGTTTTATATTTTTTTTTCAAAAGGATTACTAATCCTGAACTTTTCAAAGAATCCTTCAGATCTATTTTACTCAATCTCTATGACTTGTTCTTACAAAATCAAGATAAAAAACATTAAGAATAAGAAATAGAGTCATATGATTTGATTCGTTTTCAATAGTCACGAGATGATCATCTTAGGGTGATCATTTTGTTACCAGATGCTCATATTTTAAAGGATAAAAAATGTAATGGAAGAAAAAAAAAGATTGATGGATAATGAAAAGAAAATAGAAGGATGGAAGAAGAAGTAGAAAATAGAAACTAGGAATGGAAGAAGGGGAAATAAAAAGCTAAAACAAATTGAATTCTCTCTTTAGTTTCTACACCTAACAACAAATTCTAGACACCTAACAACAATTCTTACTAGAATTTGTTGTTTTAGGGGTATCTTCCATTGCTTCATTTGTTCTTAGGATGCTACAACTTTAGTCTTTTACACAAAACCCTAGTAAGAACAAAAGCCACAATGAAAAATAGTTCATGTTAGATATCTAAAACATTACAAGCATCAAATACTCAAATGAAAGAAACAAAATAGAGAGAAAAGAGAGATTGGAGTGTGTAGCAAGAAACACTTAATCAAGGTCTAAATGCTTGATCCTTGTTGACTTTAGAGTGTGGTGGGGCTATACCAAAAACAGAATGTGCCAACGACAACTTTCTTAGATTAATTTAATGAAACGATTATTGAACTTATAATTATATTAAATTCATCTAGCTTATTTTTAAGTTATTAAAACAAATATCTATTTTCTTCTATTTTATTAAGGATAATTTAGCATTAAAGAACAAGAATTTCAAAAGGTTATCGGAAAATGTTTTTTTTTTCTCTCTCTCTCTTACATTCAAGTTGTAATATAACTCTTAAATTTTTTTTTCAACTACTTTCTCATCAAAATTAAAGTTCTTGATCTTGCTAAAAAAAGTTCTATATGTTTACAAGGATATATAGGACATGATTTCCCATATACCCTACCACCTATGCTCTATAGTACAACATATTTTAGGTAATATTCCATTTAGGAGTTCTAACTGAAATTATATTACTTTATTCATATTTAGAAAAATATAATTTAATAACCTAATTAAAATATCAATTAATTTGATTATTAATATTATGACAAATTATATTCAATTCATAGATTCAGTAACAATTTAATTATTTAGATTTTAAAACTGATACGATCACTAAATTCAATTGTTAATATATATAGGATATATATGTTTGGATAAATATTTATACAAAAGTTTAAAAAGAGTAAAATAATGATATATTTTTTTCTAAAATGTAAATTAACTTATATACATAAGTTAATTATAGAAACTCAGTTATAAAATTATAGTAAATTGATTTTGTGAAATAAAAATACTACATGACAATTTTGAAATAGAAATCAATTTTAGATGAAAAATAATAATTAGTTGCTATAGTGACTAAATTATAGACCATTTTAGAAACTAAATAAATTTTTGGTTTCTAAATTAGTTTATATTATTGTTAAATGGTTTCTAAATTGGTATCTAATTAGTTTTGCTACCAAATTTAGAATCTAAATAATTTGTAGTTAAAACTCTGGTAGCTAATTAGATATCAATTTAAAAACTATTTAACAATAATATAAACTAATTTAAAAACTAAATTTTTTTTAATGTTTAAAATGGTCTCTAATTTAATCACTATAATAACTAATTTTTTGTTATAAAATTGATTTCTATTTCATGATTTTCTTGTAGTAGTGATAATATAGAAACTGTATTATAAAATTATTGTAAATTGATTTTATGATATAAAAAAAAAACTCTATGAACTGAGAAAATCGAAAGTAGTGAATAAAAATATAAATTATTTAATCCTTGATTTTTGGTTCATTTATTTTGCATTTTTTGTGGTTGGTGTGGTGTAGTTGGTAATGTTGAGAACGTGCATGTTGGCAGCAATAGCATATTAACAGTTACACTCATATCTGATTCTCCGCGTAAACTTCAATATTCTTTTTATTATTATTTTTTTCTTCTTTGGTCCCCTCAAATCTCTATTGGCACCGCCACGCCACCTCATAGCGTAAACCATTGGATACGCGCATGCATCATGATACATGTTTCAATTGCAAATAATAAGAGAAAAGAATAATTGTATAGGTATCTATGTCTTTATTTTTCTATAATATTAATATATATACTTATTTATTACTCCTTGGAAATTATAATTGGTGGATCGGCACTGGACGAATCATGTCATCCAATCTTAATGATAGACTCACTCGTTAAAGACATATTTAAAACAGTTATAATAAATAGTAGTAAATAGTAGTTAAGGCAGTTCTAAAGACTCTTTGAGAATCAGGGACATGTCCCACCAAATCTAGATAATGCTCTGAAAAATTAGGGAACCTCCCTAAAAATCAGCTAGCTTTAATATATGATAGATTCGATTATTATCACATAAGGTCAATGGCCAAACACAATAAATAAACCCTCTACATAGGAGTAAGGTACGCTTAATCATTTTTTCCTATATACTCTTAACATAGAGTACTAACTTGATCGTCGGAGTACATTTTTTCTATGTCAACCCTGACCGAGCACCAATAATTAAAGGAGAAGACTTGAAGTGAGGATCAAGGAAGCGACCGACACATCAATAATTGTATAACCAGTTCCATGTACTGACTAGGTACTATCAATCTATTAAATAAAGGGTAGAAATTTTTTTTATAAAAGAATCTTCCTTAAGGAAAGTAGGAGTTTTTTTGAATATTATGTTTGGTAAAAGAAAAATAATAGTAAAAGTGAAAGAAAAAAAATAAAGGAAGAGAAAAATAGGAGTTAACTTGTTATTTTAAGATTATTTAGTTAAAAAATAGTTACTTTACTTATTATTATTAATTTTATTTATCGTTATTAACATTATTTTTTTCATTATTCATTATTACATTAAAGAAAAAACCCACAATCAATCAATATAATCAATCAAAATAATATTTTTTTCTTCTTTTCTTTTGAAAAACATTTTTTTTTAAATCATCTCTTGTCAAGATACATATTAATAAATATTTATTATAATCAACTATCTAAACTGAACATTAACTTAATTATCGGATTTAGAGATACACATTCAATATTCTAACCAAAAATCGATACTCTTATAATCATATAAGAAAACTTCATAATTTTTTTTTATCTTTCCAACTAAATATTTTTATCTATTAATTGTCATTCGTTTTTTTTTTTTTTTCATTTCTCTCTTAAACATTCATCTCCTTATAAATTATCCTTCCTCCACCAAACATATTAAAAAAATGTATTTTAAAAGTAACATTACCAAAAGTCCAGAAAAAACAATTCTGCATTCATTTATTAATTAGTTTAGGTAGCTTATGAAATAAAAGAATGTAATAAAATTAATGCAGACTAATGTGAACCAACAATAAATGGGATTAAATTAGTGGACCTGGATTTTCTGTACTGCTTCATGCATTTAATGACGCAATATTAAACGTCTAATTTCTTTCTTTTTTATTTATTTTATAAAAGTTAAAACATAAAATTGAGTGTTCTACTTCCATCCAAAATTACACTAATATTTTTATTAAAATAATATTTTTCAATAAATACATTATGTTTATTCTGCTAATTCATATTATTTCACTAATTTATTAATTATTAAAATATTTTACGTGAGGAAAAATTAAGAAAAAATAATTAATCATACCGTATAAATTAAGAACATTAATTATTTTAGGACAACTTATAAAAGATAAAATGGTATATAATTTAAACAGACACAAATTATTTTCCCTTCTCTATATGGCTGCTGAAATCCACATGTGCTTAGATTGGTATGGATCAATTTCGATGAGTTAAAATGGTTTAAAAAATTAATTACTGTTAATTAATTACTTAACTCTTTTTTAGTTACAGATTTCACCTAACACAATTAAATCTATGAAATTCATAAGACAATATAAAAGAGAAAATCATGACAACTATGGAGAAGATTCAGTTAATATATTAAATTATTTTTCCTTTTAACCTTTTCTGATAAATGATACATGAATTTTTTTTTTGTCGAAAACTTTAAGATATCTTAATTATAGAAGTTAATATCTTTTATCTATTTTTTATTAAGAATATTTATGTATACGAGAGGGTGAATACCACAAAAATAATATCATAGAAAAAAAACAAAAATGGTCTCACCTTATTTATCAACATGATTTTTTATTTGCATTATTATTACTTATGTGTGTCCACACATAAAATAAAAAAAAAATAGGTTAATAAAGTTTTAAGTCTCATATTTAAGTATTTTCAATTGATTATCTAAAAAATAATATTATGTCGTCAACTAGATTACAATTATTTAATAAAAATGAAAGTATAAGTATTAAACTTATAAAAAACTTAAAATTTAATGAAGTGGTTATTTATTTTTTACATGGACACAATTAAAAGAAATAAGTAATATTGACTTACAACAATACACCAGAGACTTAGTAGAAAATATAAAAAATATAAATATTTTATAGAATAATTTCTTTAACAAAAATTCAATTAAAAAAGAGACACATATTTATTAGAAACTTAAAACCTAATTAATTTTTTAAAATATAAATATTTTTTATTAAAAATGAATTAGAAAATAAAAGTAAATAATTTCTTAAAAAATATTAATTATAAAAAATAAATTAATAAAAGAATAATAGCTATGTCTGACGGCGGTGAGAGAGGAGAATGACACGTGTCCCCACTAGATTTGGGTGAAAAGAATGTTAGTCTGAACACGACTCTTATTCTCTGTACCTATGTGGGACCCACTACTCCAACATTTCAGTCCTTTTCGCTCAATTATAAGGAGACAGCCGACACGTGTCGGTGCATGAGAGAGAGAGAGAAAGAGAAAGAAAAGGCACAACACAACTATCCATGAAAGTTCCAAAATCTCAAATGTCAAACTCAAAAGCTGTAAAATAGGAATTGCCCAAACTACCCCTCATAATTTTTTTTCCATTTTCTCTCACCAAATATTTTTCCTTTTCTTATTATAATTATTTATAACAGCAGAAACCACTTATAAATCTTTTCTAAAATTAAATCAATTTCTTTTCAACTTAAAATTTTATGTTGTAAACCTTGAAAGTTATAAATTTGGGTGGGAATTTGCACTCTTTATTCAATCATTTGGTACTCATTATTTTGTAGATTTGGAAAAAATACAATAAATTGTGTATTTAAAAATAGTTATAATTTTTATTAATTTCCTAATTTTATTGAATTAGTCAGTGTTTTTATTTTTCAGATGTTAAATAATTACTTTTCTATAATTTAAGAATAATATATATTTACAAAAAATAACTATGTGTATGTATACATAGATGCAAAATATCTCAAATAAAAATATATAACAAATAAAATATTTCTTTTCACTCATTTAAGTTTGTCTTCTTGTTCAAATGAGAAAGAGTACAAATAGATGGGAATAATCTGTTCATTAATGAAAATATAATGAGATGTATAGAAATGAATGTACAAGGATTTTTTTTTTCACAGTCAAAAATAAAATAAAAAATATATATATATATATATATATATATATATATATATATATATATATATATATATATATAACATAAGTAGAGTACAACCATAACATTATAAGTTGGTGTATAAGGTTTAGATAAGTTTAATTTTAATTTTATAAAATACTTGTTAAATTCTTAAACTAATTATATAAAATTGGGTTAAATTTAAAATTGAATTTCGCATATTTTTAAAATAAATTCCATACTCTTTTAGAGTACAAATTTGATGAAAATTGGTAACGAAATAAATAAAAAAAATTGGGAGATAAGAGAAAAAAAAAATAAAAAAATTAGGAGATAAGAGAAATAAATAAATAAAAAGATTAGGAGGTAAGAGAAATAAAAAAATAAGATACAAATCAGCAATAAAAAAATAACGAAAATAAATTAAAAACAAAATAAGATAACATAACATATTATAATACTTTATTCATACAATTATGTATTTCTCACCACATAGTATAATATTTTACATGTTTATTTATGTATTTTTCAATCCAACATGATTACCATAATTTATAACATTTGAAATTTATTTATATAATATTATCTAATATAATATTTTAAATTACACGACTATTATTAGATAATTGAAATATTTTATTATTTTGAAAATTCAAATATGTTAAATAAGAACATATTAAAAATAAATAAATAAATATATAATAACAACAAATAGAAAAACAAATAAACAAAAAGTCTAAAAGCCTAAAATATAGACCAAAAGCCTAAAAATACTAAAAAAACCTATTAGTAAATGTTTTTTTTTTTAAATTTAGGATTTAGGGTTTATCACTGTTCTATCCAATATTAGTAGTCCTCTATTTGACCTACACTAAAAGAAGTTAATATGAAAAGATTTGAGATAGTTGTTTAAATGATGATTGAGATACTAAGTTTGCCTTAAGATGAATGAATATCTTAGAGAAAGAATTCTCAGTCGAAGCGGAGAAAAAGATGTAGCAAGTGGTTCAAGCTTCTAATTCTATATTTCTTAGATGTTGTCTATGATCCTCTTTTTTTGTCATTATTGGACATGCTAGCATACTGTCCATGGGGTTTGGTGACTGTCTAGTGAAACCATCATACTTAGAAAATACAAAAGTTGTTTGAGAATCCATGTACTTACAAAATCATAAGTTTTGTAGATCACGATATGAGTTATACAATGTCAGTGATACATGCGTATGTGATTCACGTACTCGATTGTCTACCAGCCAGATCTGTGTTGCATATCCTCTAATGATATTTTTATGTTGTAGATGCTTATTTAAACACATCATATACATCTCCATTATCCAATAGTAAAGAAAATATAGATGAGATCATAACAACTATTTCTAAATTTGACCTAGTTAAGATGTAAGCAGCTGACTTTTCTGAACCACTAGCATCCACAAGATAATACTAAGGGAGCTAGAATCACTTATTAAAAATTGAAAGCTTGTTTAGTTTGTAATGCTGGATCAAACATGTGTTGAAATTCGTTGAGCAATTCTCATTCCATCCTTGCAACTTCTATTGAAGCTAAATCAGGAATTTACTCATATTATCTAGGATATTCATCTTTTGTTTCTAAACTTAGATCTTCTATCTCCTCAACTTATATACTTGATTGAGCATTGAGAACATCTTTCTGAACAACATTCACCTATGCTTTTTTCTCCATCAAATACTTGACTTATTCAAAGGAAGTGTGGTACAAGTCAAAATGACTAGAAATACCATGTGGTAAAGACGGTTCCAATTTCCAGGAGGAAAAATTAGATTCTTGGAGAAACATCATTGTAAGATCAATTGATGAATAAGTCTGAGTAGGCCTTACAAAAGATAACTAATGAAGACACCCTATGAGATATTGTATGTGATAAAATGTTGAACACCTTTATACTGGTTTGAGGTTGGAGAAAATCTAATTTTAGGTATTGACATGGTTCAACAAACTATAGAGAAAATAAAAATGATTAGAAAAAGATTGAGAACAACTTAGAGTAAACAAAAAAGTAATGTTAATAAGAAAAAACGAGTCCTTGAATTCCAAGAAAGTAATCATGTATTCTTGAAAGTCATACCAACAACTAGGTTGGTAGAATAATGAAATTAAAAATAAAAATAAAAAACTCACTCCCAAATGTATTAATCCTTATCAAATTCTCAGGTAGGTCATGTTGCTTATTAAAATAATTTATCTCATTTTCTTTTCCACCACCTTCACAATGTTTTTAATGTGTATATTTTTTACTCTTCTCATATCATAATGTTTGATATAATACAATTAAAGGATAACCTCACACTTCAAACAATGTCTCTATATAGATTACAAACAAAAAGATCAAAAACAAAAAATCAAGCAATTGAGAGGTAGAAAAATTCCACCCGTAAAACTCATCTCCAATAAAGCCACTAGACAAGCTACTTGGAATTGGAAGAGAAAAAAAAAATAAAAAAATTATCCTCATTTATTAGTCAATGAAAATTTTAGAGAACAAAATTTCTATGAGAGGTACATGTAACATTCCAAATTTATTTATACAATATTTTAAATCAAATTACTATTATTAGATAATTTAAATATTTTATTATTTTGAAAATTCCTAGTATGTTAAATAACCAACCATAAAAAAATTAAAAAAATGAAAGTAAAATTTATTAATAAATAAAAATCTTAAAAAATATTAGTGTTAAGTTATGTTTTCGGGAGAGATGAAAGTCTCCTCTTTCATCGTTACAAAGACCTGAATATATATATATATATATATATATATATATATATATATATATATATATATATATATATATATATATATATATAACATGATGAAGTGAAGAAGCAGGGTGAAAAAACAAAGAACGGAGAGAAAGAAATTAAGGTTATAGAATTAAGGAAAACATTATTACTACTAGAAAATTGCTAAATAGTTAATTACTATATTTATTAAATTATATATATATATATATATTATAAAAAAAATTTATGTTAGACATTACTATACTACTTGACATCTCAGTTAGGCTGACATCTAAGTAACAACAATCATTTGCCATCACATGAAAAAAAAATATTATTAAAAAAAAAATACAAAAATATGGGAGACTAGACCAAAACTCATATGTTAACAAAAACGATACATAGGTAGACTATACCTATTAATAAAGAATTCTAAGAATAAACTAAATGGAAGCCTATTATACCAATGAAAGGATTCTCAATGAATAAATCCTAAATTAGCCAACTTATCAGCACATGCATTCCCTTCACGAAAAATATGAGTAACCATAAACCTGATTTTTCCACAGTAATTAAGATAAGTATTCCATCGATTACGAAACATCCAAAAAACATTTGTCCTAGCAGTAAACGCAACACAAACTAAGGCAGAGTCACATTCCAGCCAGACATTAGTAAGACCCAACTTTGATGTTCTTACTGACTTGAGTAAAGTGTTTTCTGCAGGTAAAACTCCTTAGTCTTTGAAAGCCGAATCACTAGAGTTTGAAGGGAGACCATTAAGAATCCACTCGAATTTCGACTAACCTCGTATCGGCAAGAACAACTACCTTAAATGCAATAATAATCAATTAAAACTCGGAAAAAAAAAATCCCCATGGTTACTTCCAAGTTTCTAATTACAGTGGAAACAAAAACCCTATCCTATAACAACAACTTCCCAATTTCTACATGTTGATGTGTTGATATACGGTTAACGTACGACACGCTTGTAATATAACAAAACGTAAACAACAAAATCAAACATCCAATGACAATTCAAAACCACCATTTTGCTAAAATTATGATATCATTATTGAGTATAAGATAAAAACACAACACTGAAAGGGAGTGCAAATAGGGTTTTGGGTTCATTCAGAAGATAACGACACAAAAAGAGGTTGATTAATGATTACACACGACATACCAAAACCTTGATTAATGATGTTTTAATTAATGTGAGTCATTAAATTAGTTTAATCCGTGAGGACAATGTGATGAAGTTTCTTCTTCAATTACGTGAATGTGTACACTGAAAGAGTCCACTTAACTATAAATATCAAATTTTATATCCAGAAATTGATGCATGTCTTTTTTCAGTTTTTGTTTTTGGTTCTTTTCTTTTTAACTCATTGATCATGAACTTTTATCTCCATGCATGTATATCTCTACACTTTATTTTTTATTTTAAGTTTTTGGGATGTATACATCATAAAAGACCACTGATTATCATATGTAAAACAAAGTGGTTAACCAGTTAATATGATAACTTCTTTTTTGGAAGATAACATGAAAACATGTGTATGTTCAGTGTATGAGTCAATTTTTCACCAAAGAAAAAGTGTGCACATCAAATTAGAACGAATCACGAAATCTGTTATAAAAAGTTTAAATATATTTTTCGTTTCTCTATATTTTTATACAAAATTTATTTTTATCTACAATCTAAATCTTATTCTAAGTATTTTTTTTAGTTAGTAAACAATAAATAAATATAAATATTAAAGGAACATAAAAGAATATTTCAACCTTTATAAAAAGTAAATTTGTCAAAACAAAACACAAAAATTTCATACTTTCACGGAATAATGTCATGTAAAACAAAAAAAAAGGTTAAACAACTCCACATTAAAGAAAAATTGTGTCTCTCAAACAAGAAAACCAAAACCAAAGTAAGAACAAGAAACAAAGAAACTATTAAAATGGTTATTGTCGATTTTTTTTAAGTGTTAAACAGAGATTTTATTTTCAGTATGAACTAAGATGTTAAAATATTTTATATTAATCCATTACTGATGTGGATGTTATAATATTATAATATAATCCATGCTGAAAATTTGTCTGTTACTTAAAAACACTAATAATGACTATTTAGGATTTAGGGTTTAAGATTTATGGGATAGAGTTTAGGGTTTCAATAATTTTCTTACTACAAATATTTAGGATGTCTAAAATTTGTACTAAAGACAAAAACCAATTTCGTGTTATTGTATATGAAAAACATATTTAACCAGTTATAAAATATAATAAGAAGTTAAATTGATGTTAAAAATTAATAAAATGGTAAAATATTCTTAAGAATATATTACTAAAAAATATTTTCTTAAAATTGTAAATTATTAATATTAGGTTTATTAAAATTGTAATATACTTAGTTAAACCGAATCCTGAAATTAAAAAAAATAGTAAAACAAATTTTAAAATTACAAGCTATCAATAAATTTAATTCCTTTCTCATTGTTTGGTATTATCTAATCTTGCTAAATGTTAGATTCAAGTGTTAAGTGTTTGATTCAGAACTAATTAGACATACATTACATATATTCTTACGATACTGGATCAATTTTATCTACAATTCACGTTTTAAATAAGTTGAATAAGTATATTTTATGAAATAAATATTCTATTTCGTATCCATAAAAGTTCACATCTAAATAAACCTTTCAATCCAAAATATTAAAAAGATAAAAAATATTAATTTAATTTTTTTATTTGTTCAAATAAAATCTATCACACTACAATATACCAAATGGAATGAAATTATCTTTTTCGATTTCACTAGATTAGGTTTATTTTAGTTGATAACTTTCAAAATGTTATAGATATCTGGATTAGCTTTCAAATCTAGTAATCTACTAATTAAGCTTGCAAAACTGAAATTGTAAATTTAATATCTGCATATTAAGAAAAAAAAATATTTAAGATTCACAATAAATAAATAAATATATATATATCATTTAAAAAAATTATTAAATATAGACTAATTTTAAAGATAAAAATTATTTAGTTATTATATAAATTAAATCTTATTTTATAAATTAAAAAATTATTAATATTTAAATTAATTTTTATTATTGATAAAAATTTATAAAATAATTTTTAGATTAAGTATAACATTAGTTATTAACGTTTTACCCACTAATTATTTTAGATCCTAACTAATTATTAGTTTATAATTAAAAACTAATTTAGTATCTAAAACTTATTAAAATTTTAGTAGTTAATTTTAGATGTAATAAAAATTATTTTAGATACCAATAATTTTTAGTTATAAAATAGTATCTAATTTAGTTAATATAATGATTAATTATTTTTATTTTTAAATTAAATAGTATTTAATGATTTTTTAATAAAGATATCTCATCACAATTAAAATAATATAAATTAATAATTAATTTTCTTTTTCTTATATTATTATTTTTTCCAACACTCATTAGTTTTACATTGAATATTTAATGTATTCATTGAGTAAACGTGACCAGGTTAATCCTAAAACAAAGTTACGTGAAACATGCGTAATTGCATGAAAAATTAGAGTCGCAAAGGAAAAAGTTTATTATTATTTTAATAATGTTTTAATCATACGTTATGAGCATAGAAAATTGCAATCACACACGTTATGAGTAATTTTTATGATTATGCATTGAAACTATTTACTACAAAATTCTCATCTTAAAATAAACTTTTCATATGAACACTTTTTGTGCTTGAAAACTAAATTCATCCAAATGGTTTCACATCTCCCATTTGGTAATGTATCAATCCTATAGGACCATACTCAAATTCATGTTAAATGAAAATGAATTTGAACAGAATTAGTAAAATTATTTTATTGAAACTTGATATTTTTCATATCTTATTGAAATTTTAATATTTTAACCTAATTACTTATAATTTAAAAAAAAAATAAATGTGAACAATTTTAAAGATGGTCCAATTTTTATTTTTTTTAAAAAAATTTAACCTTATACTGACAATTAACAAAACTCCTACAAAAAAAAAAAGACAATTTAATACTGAAAAAATATCAATTAGAAAACTAGGGTCATGATCTTATTTAAGACTTTCTATCTTATTTTTTATATTGTCATGTCAATATATTTTTTTATAGAAAATCTTATAAGATCCAAATCACAATACTATTAAATTAGTTCATTATAATTTTTTCTTTTTTATTTTAATATTTTTTTATATTTAATGACAGATGATTGTTATTATTTGAAATCTCAGATATCGGATATCTAACATTAAAAATTTAAAAAAAAAAATTAATTTATTATAATTTATGGTTGAGTAAATTAGTTCTATAGTTTCGAGATAATATATTATAACTACAACTTTTTCCAACAATGTAGTTTCTCTTCTAAGGTTGAACTTTGGTGCCCTAATTAGAAATATGGTTAAGTTATTTGTGCACTTAAATGCTCTATTCCTTCTTGGCTCTTATTAATTAGTGTATGATCCAATTTTGATTAGTTAATAAATGAATATAAAGTAAAGGTTAGGTTGAGTTGCTTGGTACCTAATCTGTGAGTTGAAATGAAGCACATGCACTCTAGCTAGTTTCACTTTCAAGTCATTCCTCATTATTATAAACCAGAAATGGAGTTCCATCATTATGTCAACCACACTACATGCTCTTCAATTTTCTGCCTAACCAATTCCTCTTTTTGCACCATCCCCTATAGTGGAAGCTTCACCATTTAATTTAGATTTCAAACATATACACTAATTATTTATCATAAGAATTATAGTTATAGTTTTTAAAAATATATTTTACTTAAATGTTTAATACCCTTAGGAAACTATCTACTTTACTATAAAACCTAAAAGAGCATATGTAAAAAAAAAATAGTATTTCAAAATACAACTTTAACAAATACAAAAAATTATAAAAATACAAAAAAAAAGTAAAAAATATGTCTCTAATCTCTTTCCAATCTTGTTCTTGTATTTGTATCTATATTCACTTGTGTACAGTGATAACATATCACCACACAAACAACAAATACGAAAGTAAGCTATTAAATAAACTTTCAACATTAGAAAAATGTATATAAAAATAAATATTTTAATTAACAATTCAATTTCATCAAACACAAACATACAAAAGCCATATAAACAACACATGTATACAACAAATGATATTTAACAAATGAAATATCAACTAACAATTGTACCTGTTTGGTTCAAAGGCTAAGCGCATTGGCAATAGAGAGCAAGTAAGCTAGAGAAGGATCCAATTTAGAGAGTTTGGGAGGCTGAGCGAATTCAAAAGTTTATGAGCAAAAGATTTCCTTCACGAGCAAGAAAGTCTAATTTCGCTTGGCTGGGCTTGAAGCTAATCCAAAGCAAAAAGGTTTCTTTAGGAGAAAGACACGTTCAAATCGCTTGAGCAGGGCTTGAAGCGGATTCAAAGCGAAAGGCTTTCTTCATGTTTAAGAAAGGAATTCGATAGGTCAAGCTTGACACGAATGCTCTAAGGAATGAAACCATAGATTTCACTAAGCTTAGAAGAGGGACTTTGAGTCAAGAGGTTTCTTTAAGGTGAAGAAAGTCAATCTACTGAGCAGATTGGCATGACACTAAGCTGAAGGAAAATATGAAGGAACATCTCACTAAACTTTATAAATAGGGAGGTCCTGATACTTAATTTGGATGTTGAAACACAAATGTACTAAAGAGAGGAGAAAACAACCTTAGCTGGCAAGCAACATTCGAGGTTCTATGCCTTTTGTTGCAAGTTGAACATGCAGAGTTTTTGTATAAGCTTTATCATGAGTAGTTAAATTTATCTAGTTGAAAATGAAGAACAATGTAATATTTATTAAGTTGTTCTTATTTAATTTCAGTTATATTGATTTGATTAAACACAAAATGGTTGATATGTAAGGAATCACCATTCGTGATTTTAGAACTTAAATGATGTGAGGAAGCACATTCATTTTTGAACTCTTTTAAATTAACCAAATATGTCAATGTCTAGGAATGAAATAAGATATTGAGTATACAATATAGGTACAATCATTTAAATACTCAAACATTTATCTTTTATTCATATTTTAATAATTATAATTTTATCTTTAAATAATTAAATATTAAATACAAGACAACAAGTATGATTATATAAGTATCTAAAATTTATTTTATTTATCATAAAAAAGGTAAATTCATATAATTTTTTGGTACACTTTAATATTAATAACAAAGCTATATATATATAAATAAATAGTCAACAATGGAAAGAATGGGCCTAAAAAAGAAATAGGCTCGTATTTAAGTAAAAATAAAAATTAAACAAAAATCAAAATAAAAGTATGGTGGCCTCACATGCACCAAAGTGTGACGTACATGGGCATTGAAAGTGTACACGAATACAAAACAACACAACAATCAAATCATATTAATTAGGGAAAGAATATTTTTACAAACCTAAACAAATATATCCACCCAACAATCAATTTTAATAATATAAAAAATATATTAAAAATTTAAACTAAAATAAATAAATAAATAAATAAATATAATTAAATATTATTATTTTGAATTTTTAAGAGCATGTACTTTTATATTTTAATGATATCAAAATATTACCATTCAACGTTTTTTACACCCACCAAACGATCAATAATAATATTATTTTCAATAATTTTTTATATTATTTAATTAAAAATTATCATTTTTTTTATATTTTTTTTCTAAAAAGTATAAATTAGATACAACAGGGATGTGAAAGTATAGTATTTCCTCGATTAATTACAACACTCATACTTTGACACTATATAAAAAAATTATTTAATAACTTAATAAATTATTATTTTAATTATATTTATTTTGTTTTTAATTTAAAATATTATTATATTATTATAAAGAACTGTTAAATGGATGTTAACGGTTAAAAAGCGTAGTTGCACACATGAAGAAAAACTGTGTAGACGAAACAAGTGTTAAAATGTTTTATGTTTGTGATTTGGGCTCTTTTTGGATTTGAGCTTTTCCCACCTCGGCCCATTTTTCTTCTTTTACATTTGCTGTTTGTAACACCTTTTGTAACTCACTTTTTTTATTAATGAAATTGCATTTTTTTTCTTTCAAATGGAAGACCAAGCCATTTATTAAAAAAATTCTCCAAAGAATTCAACCTTGAAATTTTAATCTCAACTTATTAACTCAAAATAAGGATTGGTTGTAACAAAATTTGATTAACAACACCACTAGACAAGTCAAAACAATTTTTAGACTGAGAACAAACACAAAATTTTTAATTTCTATTTTCAACAATGTAATGTATATATACAATCCATTACTATTTAGGGAAAAGTTGATTTAGAGACACTCTTAAAATTTCTCAAACATTTGAAGAACCAAGAAATTTAACCTTTTTAAAATAAGGAACTAGCATCATGTAGCATTTAGAGAGTTTACTACAGGAGAGATCATTTGTAGCCTAGATCAAAGGAGTTCAATGCTCCAAAATGTAATATAATATACTTGAAAAGTGATACATATCCATTAATATGCATGGTTGCTCTATTATTGAACTTATTAACAACAACTGCAGAAAAAGAAAAGATCATGCTTTAGTTTGTTTCTTTGGCTTCAAGAGATAGAACAGGCCTTCTGTCAAAGCAGCTTTGGAAGTCAAAGAAGCTCCCAGCAAGTTTAGTGCCTAATCATGCATACATAATGAAAGTCATTGAAGGGAGTTATTCAAAATTACTACAAGAAATAAGAAATATTGATGTAATCTTCCAAAAAAACCTACACAAATATTAAAAGGGACACTAAACTCACTCTAAATAGTCTTCCTTTTAATCTTTGTGTGGGTTTTTGGAGAGGCTAAGATCAATATTTCTTGTAGTGATTAATCATATTGGACCAAAACTAATTTTAATGAAACTCATTGAAATCACAAGATAAAATTAGCAAGAAAAAAGGAAGTGTTACCTCTGTCTCCTCAATTCTCAGCTGATGATCCTCCAAGTCATCAAGTGGAACATTGAGCTTTTGCAGGAATGAAATACAGGAAGCATTTGCCAATGGTGTTACTTGGAGATCATTCCACACAACAAACAGTGATGGTCTCCTCACAAAGCCCAAAGCTGACTCTTTTGTGCCATCACAAGATCTTGGATCAAAATGCTTCATGGCCACTGCATGTTTTACTAGGCTATGGTCCTTTGAAATCACTCCATTCCCAATGGCATAGCATATGTTATTCTTTATCACTCCTGTGCCATACCAGTAGCAAGGACTGTGTTCTTCACAAAGTTTTGTTGGCTGCCTCTTAAAACCAAACTGAGGAGCCACCCTGAGGTTCAGCAAAGGAGTGCCTGAAGGATTTGTGAACCATAATGGATTCAGATCCTTCACACTTTTGTGCAAGTTATTCATACATCCCAGAGAAATTTTTTCATCCAATAGCTCTAGAACAGATCCAAGTGGTGTTGTGAGGAAACTGAATAGATAATCAACAAAATCTCCCTCAGCTTCAGCATACAGTATTGTTTTCTTTGATTTTCTCACTGTTACCTTTAGGTTTATGCTGGAATTGTAATTTATCCAGCCTTGGTTTTCTGCTCTAACTATTGGTGAGAAAGTGCACACTCTCACAGATCCTCCATTTTCTAAGAATACGTCACTAAGAGGAGAATTGGAGGTCAATGCTTGCTTTAGCAAATCCAAAATCTTGAAAAGAAGAAACACATGTATAAGGATAATATATATTCATCAAATAACAAACCTTCATGAACTATATATTCATCAATAACAACTTTTATATAAAGTTCATGTGAGGTGATGTTGCTAGTAGTTTGCAGAGTAGCTAGTAACTATTTACTTAAAAGTAGACATAAAATAAGAGAAATGCAAATCCTAAAAAACATGAACTTTTTCTCACAATGTTCATCTCATTCTAGTTAACTAATACCTGTACAAAATTGCAAATTTATTAGCAAACTTTTATGTGCTAGTCTACAACTACCATACCAAATGAATTTATCTGCTATGTTACCTCCTTTATGCCAACACTAAGGTACTTCTTTGTCAGCTTGTGGAAGCTTTTGTAGCCAAGTTGGACAAGTTGCTGAACAGTGTTACCAGGAGAGCTCTGCAGCACCTTTAAATCATCAAAGATCAAGTACATGGTTTTCCCCTTAACAAAAACCCCATCTTCATTACTTCCTTCATCAGAATAATCTCCATGCAGCTTCATTTCTTTGTCCATCAACTTCCCACAGAAGCAGGTAGCCTCAGCAAAAGTGCTCAAGAACCAATCACCACCCTTTCTACACCTCTTGCTACACATGAAGTACTTCACAGGCTTTGTATCATCCAACTTCAGCTTCAGTTTCTGGCAAAGTGCTGCACAAGGGTTGCGTGGAAAAAGCAACATTTTCTTGCAAATATGGTTCCAGAACACATCATCACCAGAATTTTCCAAGCTCTGGTACAAATTGTTCATGCAACCAATCTCTTCCTCCTTCCTGGACACAAGCCTTGTGATAGTTCCCAGTGGAAGGGTGAGAAAACTGAACAAAATGTCTATGAAGTCTCCACTTGCTTCAGCAACAACCACAGAGTTTCTTTCTTTGTCCACCAAAAGCGTCAAAGGGAGCTTTGGTTCTTCCTTGGAAGCCATGCAAAATAACATAAAAAATGAAAGGAAGTTAAAGAATAAATCAGCAGGTTTAGTACAGAAGAGTGGTGTTTTTGGAATTCATGTGATGCCTAGTGAGTTATTAATGGTGTTGGATTCAAAAGTGCAATGATTAGAAGAAGGAAACAATGGCGAAGTTTCCTTTGTTAGCCAGCAATAGAAGGACAATTCAGTGTGTTTTGTTTCTTTGTGAGAAGAAAGAACGAAAGAACTTACTTTTTTGCATAAAACTTGAAATGGTGAGCTACACATAACTTTCCTATTTTTGTTTCTACGAAGTGACTCAATACATTTGATTATAGCACTTGGTTAATTAAACATTAGGGCATAAAAGAATATGGAACGTGTAAAAATTAAATTAAGTTGTATCTTTAACTTCTTCTTTTTATATAGAAAGAATTCAGAAACTTCTATCACCTTCTAATGAAGCCTTAGATACAAATAAAAATTTGAATCCTCATAGAAATGGGAATTGCATTTCTGCTTTCCAAAAACAAAATTAGATTGTTTATTACCAACATATACAAATATACAATTATAACTCTTATGAGGTTGAATTAGACTTAAAGTTTACTTTTAAATATATATATTTTCACATACCGATTGATAGTCTCGGCGCGTGAAAAAATATGTTGAAAATCTCACATCGACTGAAGATTAGTCTATTTAATTTTTTATAAATGGACCTCACCTTATAAGATAATTTTAGGTGGAAGAATTGAACTTAAAATCATTTCTTAATTTAACATAATTTTAGGTGGAAGAATTAGACTTAAAATCCTTTCTTGATAATATTAAATTAAATACTAGAAGATTTGATTTTGTTATTTTATAATAGCCTTTTCCAACTTGCACCTACTTGACTTTAAAAAATCAAATGAAAAAAAAAATGAAAACATGAATTCTTTCACTTAATTTGTATTTCTTAATTACCGTTTTCGTTCGTGTAGTGAGTCTAAATTCTTTTAATTTATGTCTTTCTTTTACAGTAGCAAAAATTATTTTTAGTTTTACCAGCAAAAGACTGACTTTTGCAAGCCACGAAGTTGTTACGTATAATTTAAAATATAAAAAACAAATAAAAATTTTCTCTTTTAGAAAAAAAAAAAACAAAAGCTACAAAATTTCATGATTTAATTTATAAAATACAAAGAAATAACTTTCGCAAAACACCTAGGGTCTGAAGTGGATCAGAACACTAAATAAATAAAAAATTTGAGTCTATTAAACCGACTCTAATGTCACACTAAAAGTAAAGGTAGTTAACATGAATTTGAAACATACAAAAGATGACATTAAAATAACATTTTGTATTAATTAATGAAAGAGTAATGTCGATTTAGTCGGCACAACTATTAATTCAAAAATAAGAAAAATGATAAAAGTTTAAGTAGGTTAAATCCACCCAAAAAGAGTAATTTTTAAATATAGTAGTATCAGCTCAATGAATGCTTAAGTAACTAATATGGTAAACGCTCATGAAGTCTTTCTTTGATTTTGTAAAACTTCAATCACTAAAGCTTGAATATTTCTTGAATGTCGATCCCGTGAAACTCGTACTCTAGCAATTCCATTTTATCATTTGGACGTTCTATTTAGAATGTTCATTTATGAGCCTTCAATCTTCACTTTGTACGAATCTCACACTATGACTTCTTTGTCTCTTTGTCATTAGACTCTTGAAAAGAAAACTTTTTAATCTGAAGGTTTTAAAACGTCTTGATGATTTGTCCAATCTTCGTTTTCCTATTAGAGGCTCAAATAGGAAATTTTAACTTTAATTTCGTTTGTGTGTCCTATGTGCTATAAACAATTTCTAGAAACAATTTGAACATAATTGACAAAAAAGTTCTACATTAAATATGGTGATATTGGGTCAGCAACCAAATATGGTGAAAAAGAGTTATGGTATATGTGCTCCAGGATAACATTTTATAGATTTTTGTCCTCAATTACAAGAGCCAGTCAATCCTTCCATGGAGTTAGTGGCAGGAATTTTTCAAGGACAAACATAGTAGCAATACAACCTCTATTCAAATATATACAACCCAGGGTGGAAAGATCATCCTAATTCGAAATATTGACCTTTTTCATATGATCACATCAGATATAGTTCTTTGTATATTCTAATTCTAACCAATTCATTTTCTTTATGTATCCTAACATACTTCTATCAAATTTAAAATACTATAATAACACTGAAATACAGATCCACCAAGTAACCCTTAACATGAAATACGAAAATATATTGTCTTAAGTGTGTGTGCAAGAAATTGACTTTGGGTCACCACGTAATGTTACAAGGGTCATCACAGGACAAATAACAGGGACGCACACTTTAGATTATTCATCACCCAACAAAAATCAAACATGATTCATCTTTCACTTAATGAACCAATGAATAGAAAATGTATTACATTTTATCACCAATAACGCCACCCTACCACCGTGAAAAAAGATGCATAGGTCTCTCTTGCAAACACCGAAGACAATGAAGAACGAGAAATGCAAAAAAAAAAATTGGAAGAAAAAGCTTAAAAAGAACACTTGAAAGAGAAAACAACCACACCAAAATAGAAAAGTGAAAAAAAAAAGAGAAAAATGAAAAAGAACGTTGTACACCACAACTTACTAAACCCCAGAATCGTTTAACCTAAATCTACAACATAACCTAAACATCCAAAGTTTAAATATTTTCACAATATTACACTACATTTTATAAACCCCACAACATAAATAAAATATTATTATTTTAGTCCCCATTGAAATTGTTGAACCATCATTTTTCTTTATATTTTTCACTCAATTAACACGTTTTCTAACTCACACTCACTCTCACTGACAGCTAATTGCCACGTGCAGCATCTATGCATAGAAGTGTCAACATATATTAATTAATAATCATAGAGCAACAAATCCAAAGAATGAACAGAGTGAAGAAGAAGAAGAAGTAGAAGAAGAAGGGGTTTTGTGGTGTGCGTGGCAACGACCAACCTCGCTTCGGTTCCTTTCTGGTAAGCCCCTTTCTCACTTTCTTCGATCCATCACTACAATTTTCCAATGCATCACATCACTCACTATTCTGATTATACTCTGCGTCACGCTTAGAACAGATCTATGTTTTCAGCCATAAATTTGTGTTGAATGTTAACATCAGTAACGCTTGATTTTGGGGTCTGTTCAGATGTCTAAAGCAACTGACGTGGAAAACCCTAGTGATAACCCCACTGTTCAAAAGGGTGTGGATGTGAATGTGAATGTGAATTTGAATTTGAGCGATGGTCAGGGAAATTGGTACACTTCGTTGCTGCATCAAATTTCAGTCTATGGTGTTGCTGCTGGCTATTGTTTATCTGCATCTTTGCTTTCCATAATCAACAAATGGGCAGTCATGAAATTCCCTTACCCTGGAGCCCTAACCGCCCTGCAGTACTTCACCAGCGCCGCCGGGGTCTTCCTCTTCGGCCGGGTCAAGCTCCTGGAGCATGACCCCCTTGACCTTATGACAATGTGGCGGTTTTTGCCGGCAGCAATCATATTTTACTTGTCCCTTTTCACCAATAGTGAGTTGCTCCTCCACGCCAATGTTGACACATTCATCGTGTTCCGATCGGTTGTGCCTTTGTTTGTTGCGGTGGGGGAGACGCTGTTCCTGCACCAGCCGTGGCCGTCGGCGAAGACGTGGGCCTCCCTCGGCACCATCTTTGCCGGCAGCGTGCTCTATGTGGTCACGGATTATCAGTTTACTTTCATGGCTTACAGCTGGGCATTGGCCTACTTGGTTAGCATGACCATAGATTTTGTTTACATAAAGCATGTGGTTATGACCATTGGCTTGAACACGTGGGGTCTTGTGTTGTACAATAATCTTGAGGCTCTTCTGCTTTTTCCGCTGGAGCTGCTGATTATGGGTGAGCTGAAGAAGATTAAGCATGAGATCACAGATGAGTCTGATTGGCACACCTTCCAAGTCATTTTGCCTGTGGGATTGTCGTGTCTGTTTGGTCTGTCAATCTCTTTCTTTGGATTTTCTTGCCGCAGGGCAATTTCTGCGACAGGGTTTACTGTCCTTGGTATAGTGAACAAGTTGTTGACGGTTGTGATCAATTTGGTGATATGGGACAAGCATTCAACATGGGTGGGTACAGTGGGTCTTCTGATTTGTATGCTGGGTGGGATTATGTATCAGCAATCAACAAGCAAGCCGAAGGCTGCAAAAGAGGCGAGTGCACAGGAAAATGAAGAGGAACAACACAAATTGCTTGAGATGCAAGTCAATTCAGAGACCAACATAGAAAGTAATGAAGTTAAGAAATCAAGGGAGGAAAGCTGAAATTATTTTCATGTAGGACGGTTTCATATTTCCTTTAAAGTGTATGTTTGTCTTACAGGTATTTGATATAAATTATGCTCTCATTTTTTTGTAATTGTTGATTCATGATTCTTTACACGCTATCTCCATGAATGGCAAGCTCATTGGAAATCTCTTATGTAGGGTTTTATTTACTTTAGTGTCTGTCATGTAAAATCTATTATTTAAGTACTTGATAGACAAAAGGTAACTCAATTTGGTTATTTCACTTTTAAGCTTTTAAACTGAATCATTTTATGTTTCAAATCTCGGTTTGTTCTTTTCTTGCTCTTGATGCTTCAAATTCAGACTGTTAGCAATCATTCTTTTCTCTGTTCTTATCGTGGATATGATGATTACACATGACTGTATTTATGTTGTCTCCATAATTGGAAGTTTATTTGATAGATATCTGATGATTGCCTTGACCAGCTTTAACACATTGTATTATGTTCTAGTCCAACTTAGTTTCTAATACACATCGATAAGGTAGTTGTATCAATGCAATAATTACAACCAAAACAACTCCTAGATTATCCTTGCAGCTATGAGAACAAACGATCTGTCTTTGTAAGAGAAAAGAACACTGAAAATTGTTTTCTCTTCCCAACCTGGTTTCTCTTGCCCCCCAAAGTTCTCAACTCCACTCTTACCCCCAGTGTAACAGTAAGATATTTGCCCCAATGGGTTTGCCTGTATTTGTTTTCTATTTTAATTCTGCTAAATCAATCCCTTTTGCTTTGTAGTTTTTTTTTATATGTTATTAGGTTATTGCAGAACATTGATTCATGTTTGTTGAAATGAATTGCTTACTATGAGAATGCTTTAAAAAATGGTTTCCACAATCTTGTGCCAAATGCCAATACCTTTGGGCTGCTCATATTTGATTTGGTGTTGTTCACATGACAGATCACAGTAGCTCCTCTGACGTAGTTAGAACACAAACGCATCTATACAATTAGCATTAGCTTCTGCCTTCTGAAATAATTTTAAACTAAAGATGTGTTTCTTTTGACTAATGCACTTGGGAAGAAAAACCAATAATGGATAAAAATGCTACTCAAGTGGATTAGTTAGGCTATATGCATTTTCATGTTAATTGTTGTTAAATGGAGGCCATGGTGCTGTAGCGTAGTGGATTTCCTGCAAAACCCACACCTTTTAGCTATGGAAATTTGAGGTTTTGATAGAAGCCAGTTTTATTAAATGGGTTATGGATCCTATGTTTCTTTGAAATTACTTTTAAAAACTTAGCTATAAGCCTACATTTTGTTATTTTTTCACCTTGGCAATATTTATTCTTTTTCCAAAGGTCAACTAATAAATCCTTTAGGAGGCATTTGACCCAGTTCTTAAATCATTATAACTTTCGTACTTTACATCTTAGTAGTTGTAGAATCTAGAAGAACGAAAAGAAAGTGAGGACAGTGTACACCCCGAAGAATAGGGAGTATAAAACAGTTGGAAATTGGAATAGTTACTGTTGATTGGGAAGGAGTTGTTAGGTGGGTTGATTAGGCAGATGAAGTTGTAAACAATGGGGGATTTTTTATCTAAATAGTTGGGGGGACTATTGAGGGTAGAGAAAATAGGTAAGAAAAATAGGTTTTATGTCTAACTCAACCTAACAAAGTTTGTAAAGTGAAGTTTGTACTCATTTATAGAGGTGAGATCTCTAACACATTTTTCAGGACTGAACATCTCAAATATGGGATTGGAAAGTTGTGTGTGGCACATAGCTAGAATAGACTTTATTTTGGACATATATCTATAAGATGTAGGAATTTTAACACACTCCTTCAACTACTGAGAACGGTTGGTCATATTGTAGATATAGCAGATGATATAATAGGTCCAATCAACTTTATTAGAATATACTATGATACTGTATTTTAAACGTAATTTAACCTCACAAATGATTTTGAAGTGAGGTTTGAACTCACTTGTATATCCTAATTTAGTCATATCATATGGATCTCCAACTCGGAACATTTAGAGTTCAGTTTGGGAACTAAGGAAGTGTTTCAGTTGTCTTACAGATAACCTTTGTTTAAAAGAAAGCCATTCTTACCTTTAATCACTGTCTGTGTTTCAGTTAACCTTTACAGAATTGTGCTTTCTCCTTACTCTGCCATTGAGCTCTCATTCTAAGATCTAAGAATTGTGTTTGTAACAACTAGTGATTTCTTGTCTAGAAAGTTTTTGAATATTCTAGTGGTAAGATGGGACTGAAAGATTAATGATAAAAGTTATTCTGGTTCAAATATTCCCTATTGCTTCTAGTTTAATCGTGTTCGGTACTTGCTAATATTCGTTATAAAGTTATGGGACATTCTTCTACATTAATGAGCAATGGATGAACATTAAAGAATCATCGGGTATGCTATGTTGAAGGTTACTCAAATCAAATTCAGAGAGTTATCACTCTCTTGATAATAACAATATAAAATCCTTAAATGAAAGTAAGTAGCATCGTAAAATTTGAATTAGTTTAACAATCAACGAGATCTATGAGTAGTCTCTTCACATATGATTGATTCATGAAATGAGCAACTATACTTGAAACATATAAAAATCATTTATTCAGTTTGTCTAATTAAAGTTTTGAATTGGTCTTAACCTGATTGAAGTTGATTAAAGATAAAGTTTGCACATCCAACTAAATAATAGAATAAATAAAGAAAATAATTAAATGAATTTGCTCTTATGGACTTGGCAAAATATTAAAATAGTATATTTATTTTTAAATTTTACGTTTGTGTACTTTAAGAAAACATTTAAATAGATAAGTTGTGCTTAGAACAATTAATTTTCAGAAAGAATAGACATGCTTTGAAGCATGATTTTACTTTTTTCTTTTAATTTTTTTTTATCAAAATCGTGATTTTGTAACACAATCAGTTATCTATTTATTTTTTAAATTTTTTTGATAATTTAATGTGAATTTAAATAAGTCATAAAACTTTGGTCGAGTCATATATAACGACTCAATGGACAATTTTAACCTAATTTAAAATTAAGTATTTTTTAAAGATAATTCTGAATAAAATAAATAAATAAATAAATAAAATTCTTATTTCTTAATAATAAAATGTTCTTGTGATTTTGAAGGCCGGCAATTTAATTAGCTCCACTTTCTTGTCAGAATCTAATTGGATTTATGGTATTAGCTAAAGTGTTTCTGTGTTTCCCATGAATACATATCTAGTGATGTGACTCCTTCACAATTCAGATATATTAATAATAGATAAAAACCACTAAATTCTTTTGCTTCTTACATATGTAATAAATAAATAAATAAATATTATAATCATCACTATATAATCCAACTAAAAATATTTTCTATATATTTCTATACTATAACGTATTTTTTTTAGTTTAATTTTTAGACCATATAAATTGTGGTAAGAAAAATATATAAGTATAAATTTTTTTTTGGTGTTTTTGTTATTTAATAAATAAATTTTAAAGTGTTCGCCATCAAATCTTAGGACTCAACCTTTAGAAATTAGAAAGAACGACAAAAACACTTTGCTGGATCGATATTGACGAAAGCTTAGAGAACGAATGAGATTAGATATTCCGATAGATAGTCCTATCCCTAAACAAAGATACTTATACGTATCATCCATACAATATGTATTATAGTATTATAATTTTGATATTATTTATAAAATATTTTAACAATTTAAGTAAAACGGAATTTTATATTTTTTTAATCCATAATATATATATATATATATATATATATATATTCTTCAAAAAAAAAAAAACCAAAACATGCTAAAATTTAATGTTCAGCTAAGTATTATTCCAAAAGTTAAATAACAGTTCCATTTGGAAATAAAATCTCTAACATATCAAAATTCATGATTCAAGGTTATTGTACCTAACTTGATTAAAATATTTTAAACAAGTTCTCATCTAATTTATTTAGAATAAATATATCACTATACAATGTATAAGACGCTGCATCTTTTTATTTATTTATTGTTTTAAGTTTCGTGACATCAAGATATACAACGACCTTCCTAATATCAATTTTAATAAATAATGATACTTCGACAATCTATTCCCATTATAATCTATGATTAAAATAAAAAAAAATTATTTTTTTCATTAATACAAATTTTAATAGGGTTTAGGGTTTAGGATTTAAAAAATAAAATTATAAATTAGTACAAATTATCAATATATCACTTCTACTCTCTACCTTCACACCTAATGGAAAGTTGAGTGTCAATTCCAAAGAAGCTCGAAAGGGAGCGTGGAGCGAGCGAAATGACGAAATCGCCCTCAGCAGCATGAATGATCTCATTCTCTGCATGCACTTGGCATGAACGCTGCACCTTCCAACACTCACCTCTCTCCTTCTTCTTAATTACCAACACCTCTTCATCAATCCCAAAACGCTCTTTCTCCAAACAATTTTTCATACAAAAATAAAATAAATAAATAAATCGTTTCTCGAGAATTGAGAAAAGCATGAACCAGATTCCGTGGGGAACCGTAGGGGTGGTGGTTGCGTGGTACAGTTCCAACATCGGCGTGCTCCTTCTCAACAAGTACTTGCTCAGCAGCTACGGCTTCCGGTTCCCGGTTTTCCTCACCACCTGTCACATGCTCTTGTGTTCGCTTCTCAGCTACGTTATCTCCGTGACGGACATGGTTCCGTTGCAGACCCTGCGCTCCCTCACTCAGTTCTGCAAGATCGTCGCTCTCAGCGTCGTTTTCTCCTTCTCCGTCGTTTGCGGCAACGTTTCGCTCCGGTTCATTCCGGTGTCGTTTAACCAGGCCATCGGCGCCACCACCCCCTTCTTCACCGCCGTTTTCGCCTACGCCGTCACCGCCAAGAGAGAAGCCTGGGTGACGTACGCCACGCTCTTGCCTGTTGTAACCGGGGTCGTCGTTGCCAGTGGGGTAATCGATTTTCCTCTTCGGTTTTTTATTTGTGTTTTGGATTTTGAATTCGATTCCTAACTTGTTGATTTAAAGTGTTCATTTATTCTGTTAAATTGTGGGATAGTTCAGAAAATGAGTAAAAACAGTTCAGAAGGGGAGATAAAAGTTTACCTATTGGTGTGAGAGAAATTTGACATTGCTTTAAATTGGAAAGATAAAATAGTGTGCATATATGTCTAAGTTCAGAGAAATTTTATGGGAGTTTGAGAAATTTAAGGGCTTAGATTCTGTAATGGAGAAATTTTCGGTTTCTTCTGTATACCAGGTTAACAACTTTTTTCAATTTATTGGGCTAAAAAACTATTTGACCAAAAGACTCTTTGGTGAATAAATTATAGAAGAGTTTGAGAGTTTCAAGGGAAAATATAATAGAAAATTCTCGAAAACTCTAGATAATAAAATATTAAAGAAATAAATTGAAAGTTAAATAAATTTTATCCAAGAGAAATAAAAAGAAATAAGGAGAAAGTTTCACTGTGGATAGAACCGGAAAGATGACGTATAATGTTTTTACGTCTGGATTCTCAACATTTTCTGCCGCCATTTCTATTTCATTTCTGGCCTTGCAAATGAAGCTTTAGTTTCTATGTTTTCCTTTAATATTGGAGTTGGAACTTGGAAGTCAACAATTGGCATAACGCATGTAGCCTTATCTTGAATTCATGAACTAATATAAATTGAAAATGCTAATTTTTATTTTGTGTAGCTGTTTCCAATTTCCATGCGTATGTGTTCGTTTAAACAGAACAGAACATTTTGAAATTTCATTGATTGTATAGAACAAGCTTCGTGTGTATTGAGTTAAACATAGCTACGCTTTTGCATAAATCAGAAGGAGGAGTACTGAAGAGAATTTTATCCCTGTCTTTAAAAAATTCTGTTTTAGATTGAGGTGTTTGGAAAAGTAACGCACTGCTACTTTTCTATACGCATAACAACTACCAAGCTAATGGAAAATGAACTCTTATCCTCTCTTTTTCTTTGACCACGCTTTTTTTCTACAATTTACCTCCGAGTTCCAAAATGTTGTAAACTTTGCGGGTACCATTTGCATTATTAAAAACAATTGCTAACGTTACTTGTTTTCTAATTTCTCCAAGAATGAATTTCTTTACTCCCAATCTCACATTTAACACTTATCTTGCAGGGTGAACCAAGTTTTCATCTGTTTGGATTTGTAATATGTGTTTCATCGACTGCTGCCAGAGCATTTAAATCAGTGCTTCAAGATATTTTGTTGTCCTCAGAGGGGTAATGATTTTATCTGCTTTTTTCTTATTTTTGCTAGCTGATTAATACAAGGAACTTCTAGGTTCTGAACTGCTCCAAGTGCTGCTTTTCTATACTTCTGTTGTAAACCAACATAAAAACTACTTCGATGATTTTCAGAGAAAAGTTGAATTCTATGAACCTGCTGCTTTATATGGCACCTATAGCTGTGATGGTCTTACTTCCCGCGACATTGCTTATGGAGGGAAATGTGGTTGGGATCACAATAGATCTTGCCAAAAAGGATATAAGAATATTTTGGTATCTGCTTCTCAGTTCTTCTCTTGCATATTTTGTGAACCTGACTAATTTTTTGGTGACCAAACATACAAGTGCACTAACCCTTCAGGTATGTCCAAATGCAATACATCCTATATTTTTCTCGTGGAAATAACTTGACAGATTAAGAACTTTTTTAAACATATTACCTGCATTTCACATACTAAATTCAAAAATTGAAGCCAACAACATTTGTTGAGCATTCTTCTGAAAACGTTTCATTGCTCTGTATTTGAACAGACCACAAGAATTTAACTTCTAGTTTTCTTGGTATTTGGAAAAGAACCACTATATAATATATATGGTGTATATATATGGCATAAAGTGAATCTGGATGATGACACTGTTAAATCTTTCCAGGTTTTGGGGAATGCAAAGGGAGCAGTTGCTGTGGTTATCTCAATTTTGATATTCAAAAACCCCATTTCAATGGTTGGAATGTTTGGCTATGCACTCACTGTCATTGGAGTTATATTGTACAGTGAAACCAAGAAGAGGTATAGCAAAAATTAGTAAAATTAACTAGATTACTAAAAGCAGAGTGTGATTTACCAAAAGCGAGAGGACCAACAAGTTATGTATATAATGATGAGCTTGCAGCAACCATTTATTAAACATAAACACAATTTTTTTTCCACTCCATATTTCATTCATTGCAAGCATTGGGGGAGTGAGTTGTCACACTCCCCATAAACTTTTTTATGTGGACTTTGAGCTTGATGCCTAGTTAGACATTTTTAGTTTGTTTTGCTTTTAGTTCCTTCAATCACTGCAATTTCTTTTTTCACAACATTTAGAAAGGAACTCCAATAGTTTAGTCAGAGAGTACGTATATGCAAGTTTTATACTTATATTGTACTTATTAAATTTTGGGCAAATGTTAACAATAATTTCTTCCTAGTTTTGTACCAAAAAAACTGTTGTTTAACATTTTTCACACAAATTAAAAGAATTAATAAATACTGGTAAAAAATAGGGGTTATCCCATTTGTAGGTACACATCTTTTTATGATAATAAAGCACAAATGAATGTAGTTACATCTTTTATAAAACTATGAATAATTACTAAAATATAGAAAGTAAAATTATAATAAAATGTTTATTAAACTACTAAAAATTATTTATTAAACAGTTAAATTATTATTGATAATCATTACCATTATCTGTTATTTAGTTTAATAAGTAGAAACTGCTATCATAATTTAAGTGTATCTCTTTATTAATTTTTATTGATGACATTTACTTAAATAATTTTTATTAAAATAACTTCAATTTCAATAGATAAGTTATTTTATCTGCAACGTATATAAACATTGATGTAATTTACTTGAAAATAATTAGAAATACCAAAATTGTATTTCATTAAAAGCTGAAAAATTGTAACTATTTCGGGATCAAAATAAGATTTTAAGAGTATTGGCTATAATCAATAATCAAGATAAGATAGGAGTATCGGGCCTGTCGAGCCCAATTGTTGGCTGCTCTTGATTACTTCGCGAATGGATCGGACGGACAAAAAGAACCGTTGATTGATGTGGTGGACACTTTATAATGAGATTGACCGTGTAGTATTCTTTTCTTCTTCTTTTTTATAACTTTTATATTATTATACGGAATTTGTGAGATACAATTAATATTTTTTACTGTTTTAACTCAGGGAGAAATGAGTACTATTTAATTAAGGATAAATGAGATGGTGATTATTCTGTCATTTTCAATATAAATATCTATTTATATTATAGTTAATCAAAACATGGGAGCATTCTCTTAATCAAAACGATTTAATAGAATCATTATATGTTTAGCAATAATTAAGGAATAAATAGAAATCATTCATAAAAATTGATTTTATAAATTCCTTACACAATAGACCATATATCAAGAGAACGGAGATTGGATGTCTAATGTGAAGACCATGATCAGACCATTTAATGCATTGATGTTTTTGAGATTGTCTAACATATTTTTCTCTTGAGGTCGTTTAGTAAGTTGAACATAATTGTGACCATCTAACAAGTATAATATAAAAAATAATTGTGACCAAGTATAATATAAAGAATAATTGTGATCATCTAACAAGTATAATATAAAGAATAATTGTGACCATCTAACAAGTATAATATAAAGAGACCGCCTGACATGTTTAACATAGTAAGACCGTCTAGCACAGTGAGACCTTCTGATAGGTTAATTCGTGTAAGACTGTTTAGCATGTTAAAATTGTAGACTTTGACTTAACTCCTTTAAACATGTAACGAGCTTAACTATGAGGACCGACTAACAATTTTAATACTGCAATATTATCTAACAGGTTTAATCTCAATAGATCGTCTAATGTATTTCATTACAATTTTGCACATGAAGTAGCTTTGTTATCAGCTTTAACACACCTTATAGTATTTGTGTAATCAAAACCTTCATAGATGTGTTTATTCTCATAATATCGTCTAGTGAGGTATTACGTCGTCTAATAGTGATTAGATCGTTCAGTGCCTTAACAATGATCTCTTGGATGAAGAGCTAAAATTGCATTCTAGTCTAACTATTTGTCTAGTACGGTGTGCACCTCTAGCATGTTTTGGTTTAAAAGACGATGTAACTACGAAAATAAGTATTGTCAACTATCAAGGGTATTTTATAAAGTAGTAAAGGGTAATTAATGTTGCATGAGGTGCTTGAAACTCTATAAAAGTCTTTTGTGCCCCATAAAGCTTCATGGAGAACAATGTCAGTATTCTTGTAGCAAACTATGAGATAGTGTTTATCCTTGTAATGGTTAAAATATGCAATCCCTCCCTGGTGAGCAAAACATGTGATATGTTGATTACATCATTAGACAATCTTTTGTTTTTGCCAAGAGTGACTAGGTTTAAAGAATATTCGGTTTTAGCAAGAGTGGTTGGATTCAAAGAATACTCGATTTTATCCAATAGTGGTTAAGTCAAAGAATGCTCAGTTTTAACTAATAGTGGATAGGTCCAAAGAATACTCAGTATTAGCCAAGAGTGATTGGGTCCAAAGAATACTAAGTTTTAGTCACGAGTGAGTGCAATTCAAACAATACTCAAGGGATTAACTAGGAGAGACTATGAGTCCAAACAATACTTAAGGAGTTAGTCATGAATGACTATGTGTACAATGAATACTCGCGTTGTATTTCACAAAATTAGTTTGTTTAATGAAACTCAATTTATTAATTGAAAATTTGATATAATATATCAGACAAACTAATATAAAAATATAGTGTATATTTCTTTTTTTTCTTTCTCTCTTTTACTTTATATATTGTTATCATTTGTACTAATTTAAAAGAAAATTTCACTAAAAAATCAAGTTAGAATTTTTTTTTAAACAAGTAAAAAAAATCATTAAATTTAAAGTTATCTTTGACATATCATCAAAGCGTCTAGTCACACAAACTATACTATAACTTTCAAATATCATACTTTATGAAAAAAGATTAAAAACATAATTTAACCTTCTATTTTTGTGTTTTTATTGTTTTCTACCATATCTTTTTGAAAACAAAACTATGATAACTATGATGTCACTAAATTTTAAAATAGATCATGGATGATTGGTTTTAACTAGTTATTTTTTTTTTCTAGCATGTGATTTTTAGGAATTCTAATTTTGATTTTGAAAATTTCTTATACATAAATTAAATTTAAATTGTTATAGAATGTTAGATAGACAAGAATAATGTTAGGTAGAGAAGAATAATGTTAGGTGATAGCATAAGAGACACATTAATTGTAGGTGTGTGATATTCATTGTCTCATTACAATTTTATATTCCAACTCATTCCTTATATTTGCTAAAGCATGATTTTAAGGATGAAGTTGTGCTTTGAAAATATGATTAATTATTCTAAATTGTATTTTCAATGTACAATTTTTCTTTTTAATTAAGTCGTACTTCATATGACTTAATTTTACTTTTTAAATTTGTTTTTTATTTGAGACAAACAACTTTTTTTATTTTGAAATATTTTTATTTATATAAAAATTAAAAGGAGAATTTTTTTTATAAGTTAAAGCATTAAAAACTTTTAATTTAATTTTAATTTATTAATCAAATTATTTAAAGAACATCTAAAAATAATAAAAAAAAGTTGGCTAATATAAAATTAAAAAAAAGCATACAAAATTTAATCATTAATAAAATTATTAAAAAAGCATGTTAAAATAAAAACAATATTTGTATATAATAACTCCTAAGAACAGAAAAAATTAAAAAAGGGAAAGACGTCGTATATACAATTACGACTTCTACAAAAACAAATTTTTCTTATTTATTTTTTTATAAAAGTGGTAGTTAATACGACTTATTATTTATTTTTCATTTTTATGTTTTTATTATTTTTTATTATTTTTATATCCTTTAATGTTTTGATTAATGAATTTTTAAAACAATTTATACTTTTTAAATTTTTATATAAACATATTTCTTTATTTTGAGATGTTTTTTAAATAATTTAATTAACGAATTAAAACTAGAATTACAATTTTTTTTTTAATTTTTCTTTACTTTTTAAAACTATTTATGCCTTTTTATTTTTGTATAAATATTTTTTATTTTGATATTTTTTCTTAAATAATTTAATTAATAAAATTATATATATATGAAGTTTATTTCGTAAATATATAAATATGAATATTTTGAGAAAAAAAATGATAATATTTGAATATTTAAATTGCAATTTATTAATTAAATTATAAAAAAGTTAAAAATAAATAAATTAGTATCAAATAAACAAAATTTAAAAGTATAAAAATAAAAATTTTATATGTGAAATACGACTTAATAAAAAAATCATATATCTAAAATACGACTTCTATAAAATTTAATGCTGAAGTCAGAAGTAGTACTTAATTTTTTTTACTATGTTCTCTGTTTTGAAATAGATTTACTACTTGTGGTGAGCACAATATAGGATTTAAAACCTTATTTCTTTTTCGGGGTGAGAGACTATAATAACTTGTTGATTTGAAACTTATTAGTAAAAAATAACATAATTAATTATATTAAAATAACATAATTAATTATATTACATATGTAATTGATTATATTTTAAAACATTAACTATATCATTAATTGATTATGAAATGTATAATTAATTATATGCCTTTTTAAATTTGTTTTTTTTTTAAATTTTTATGTATGTCAAATAGGATCCGGATTAGGATGATAAATAAATCTGTTTTCATGAATATTATTTAAATTTTGTTTTAATTTTAATTAAAAAATTATATGAATTAGATATGAATATGACCTCATCTTCATCTTATCACACGTAGTTTCATGTTTTATTGGTTAAACACTTAATTAAAATTATAAATGTGAACAATTGGTTTCAAAAGAGAGATTGAATGGAGTATTGACTCAATTCGCAACGGATAAAGAACACACAAGAAAAGAGTCTAACATGAACATGAAGAACACATCACAACAAATTTTTATACTGGTTCACCCTAACTCTTAGGTCAGGTCTAATTCCCTATCAAACACACTGTTTAAGAGATTTCACTAATCAAACACTAATTACAACAAATTCACAAACCTCTGCATGTTATAACGAGTACACAAACATCTTTAGGTTATCCCGAGTACACTAACATCTCCAAGCTACCAGTTATAATCTTCGCCTAAGACTAAAATCTCTCCAGATACCAGAAAAACATTTTCAAGAATATCATAATCAAAATTCACGGGGTATAAATATGAAAACACAAATATAATTAAAAAAAAATTAATAAAAGAATGATGAAAGCACAGAGGTAATTTTTGAAAAATGTGACATAAATAGAAAAAACAAAGTATTTTTTATATTTATTTGTATAAATTACTTCATTTATAGAAGAAGAAGAAATAAAATATTTCTCCATAAACTAAAATTAGAATATGTATAAACTAATTTGCAGTTATTTTTTTCATTTTTAATATTTTTATTTATAACTTGTATTTAAATTAACAAAAACCTCACTTTAAAAATTAAGTCTAAGTATTTTAATTACATTCAAAACCCTTAATTAATTCAATTAAACCCTAGGTGAATGAATAATACGTTCTTATCGAAATTAGACCTCACCCCATTCTGACTCAGCCTACAGTCATTGGAGATGAAAATTGACAACATTAAAGACTCAGAGAGAGAAGAATTTTTTTGCAGCAGAATAAATCAGAATTCAAACACCAAAATTTGTGAACACTTTTCCATACAGAGGAACCAAGTTTGATCTGAGTCTTTTCAAAAGGGATCAAAGGAAAGGACCCAAATTTGCATACGCAACGTTTGGTTCCTTTCCCAGGACAAACAAAACACAATGGTAGCAGATTCTAAGTCCAAATCCGACCTCTCCTTCGGCAAAACCTTTGCCAGCAGTGCTTTTTCTGCATGTTTCGCTGAGGTCATAACCAATACTATCTGGGTTTTTCTCTTTTTCATTTTCTGTTTCTGGGGATTTTTTCTTTTTCCATGATCTTATGAAAGATGCATCCTTTATGTTAATGGCATGCAGTAGTAGTAGTAATGGATCTGATTTGTTGGTGGGTTTCTTATTATTGAGTGTTTTTTTTTTCTTTTGCTGTCTAACAAACCGTGGTTGGTGATTGATGATCAAGTATATGTTTTTTTGTGAACTTGGAGTTCCTTTGAGTTGGTTGATGATTGTCTAACTGTCTTTACCGATATACAATTTTCAATTTGTGTCTACCAGTATTAGTGTATGTTGGGTGATGGTTTGCCAACTACTTTTTGGATAATAGTGATGTTATGAAATTGGTTTTTGGTTAAATGTGAATTTGAAGGGATTATGTTTTTGAAATTTTCATCTAAAAGAATTAAGCTTGTACTGCTAGTCAATGGTGGTCTCTGTGGATTTTGACTGCTGTCAAATGATGGAATGCATGCCTTCCAAGGTGTTTGTTTTTCAGGGATCAACATGAATGAGAGCTGTTCCCTCCTTGATGACTTGTATGTCCACAAAATGTTTGGATTGGAAACAGTGATAAAGTTTTGATGTTTTCTTATCAATGTAATCGAATGGAACAAGTTGGAATGGGCAGAAAAGGGAAGGAGTATAATAAATAGTACTAATTTTCCTCATGGTTTTGAAGACTAATAATGGAATGGTGTTCCATTACCCTTGAGTTTGCTCCATTTCAGTATTCCACCTATTGAATTTGTTTCCTTTCCAATTCGTTTTTAAACTCCTAAAGAAGAAACTTGTTTTTGTTCCCTCGTTCCAATTCTGGGATCCAAAGACCATTCATATCTAGCTGTTTTGTGTTAGAACTTTGGTAGCACAAAACAATTACGTAGTTTTAAAATTGAATAATTTTCTGAATTATCTCGTGTGTGAAACATCTTTTGCATTATTTGAGGTTCACATGTGAACAGTGTGTCAAACATGTTTTGCATTATTTGAGGTTTACATGTGACAGTCTTGTTCACATATGTTGATTTTGATCCTGAGTTGCTATCAAGATTGATTTGGCTTGTTATATATTCGTAACTCATTTTTTAGTATTTTTTTTGCATTCTGTTCATTCGCTCTTACTGTTATACAAAGTATTCAATTAATTGCAGTTATTTGCTGAGATTTGTCAATAATTCTGGTAATTGAAATAGGTGTGTACTATTCCATTGGACACTGCCAAAGTTAGGCTTCAGCTTCAAAAACAAGCTGCAACTGGTGATGTAATCTCCTTACCTAAATATAAGGGTATGCTGGGAACAGTTGGTACCATTGCGAGGGAAGAAGGTCTTTCAGCACTCTGGAAGGGAATTGTGCCAGGGTTACATCGTCAGTGTTTGTACGGTGGTTTAAGAATTGGGTTATATGAGCCTGTGAGTTTTGAATCTTGTCGCCAAAATTTGTTTGTTTGTTTTAGTTTATATCTATGTTTTGTTGTGTTATCTTAGGTTGTAAATAGCATTGGTTGTTTACAGGTGAAGTCTTTGTATGTGGGGAAGGACCATGTTGGAGACGTTCCATTGTCAAAGAAAATTCTTGCAGCATTCACAACTGGTAAACCTCAATTCTGGAAATTGTAGGAATAATTTGTATAAGTGCTATTTTAGCATGAATTTGTGTTATTCCTGTATAAATACTCATCATATAAACCAATTATGAACTTCTGCAATTTTTCTTGATAACAGGTGCTGTGGGAATTGCTGTGGCAAATCCAACTGATCTTGTCAAAGTTAGACTTCAAGCAGAAGGAAAACTACCTCCTGGTGTTCCCAGGCGCTACTCTGGATCTTTAAATGCTTATTCAACAATTGTGAGACAGGTCTGTGCTAACCAGTATAATTTATCCAAGTGAAAAATGTATCTGGTTCATTTTACTTTGTGAATATTTCTGACCTAAATCGATATAACACACAGGAAGGAGTTGGGGCTCTTTGGACTGGACTTGGCCCCAATATAGCAAGAAATGGTATCATCAATGCTGCTGAACTAGCCAGCTATGATCAAGTGAAACAGGTAATTTCTAAGTGACTGGAGACTAGCACTATGGAGCAAAATTTTCTCCTTCTCTACTTTTTCTAATAACTATGTTTTTTTTGTGCAGACTATTTTGAAAATTCCAGGTTTCACTGACAATGTTGTAACTCATCTCCTTGCTGGTCTTGGGGCAGGGTTTTTTGCTGTCTGTATTGGCTCCCCAGTAGATGTGGTAATGTTTTAGAATCTACCATTGAATATCTGCAATTGTTTTGGTTTTCGATTTTTAGTGCATCCACATTTTATACGTGGTGGTTAATAGTTCTTTCAATTTTATATGAATTTTGCACTTGATATTCCATGTTCCGCCAAGATGAACTATGAATCCCTGCATGGTAGAAGTAGTAAACTTTTAAAGCTTATTTGAAATTGGTTGACAGCTGATCTTTTTAAGGTCCATTGGGGGTGGATGTGTATAAATTTTGTTTTTCAATTTGGTTGTGAGGTGAACAAGTGAGAGCTTCTTTCATGCTTATCGGTTGCATTAATTTTGTTGTCCTATCTTCATTCTTGTGTTTGTGCAGGTTAAGTCAAGAATGATGGGAGATTCTAGTTACAAGAACACCCTTGATTGTTTTATCAAAACATTAAAGAATGATGTAAGTTGCTTTCCACTCTTTACTTTACCACTTCTAGTTATCATATATTAAGGCATTCTCATTTCCTACCATAGCTTATATGCTCTCAAACCTCATTGACTTGCTTCATTATAATGTAACATAATCTTCTTTTCCTCTCTCTCTCTCTCTCTCTCTCTCTGAGTATATGTGTTTTTTAGCCTTAAATTTGGTCAAACAAGGAGTTGTATTGTAAGGTACCCTTCATCAAAACTGGTATGTCTATGTAATCTGATGTTTTTTTTTTCAGGGACCCATGGCCTTTTACAAAGGGTTCCTCCCAAATTTTGGACGGCTAGGATCTTGGAATGTGATCATGTTTCTAACCTTAGAACAGGTATAACTTGTTCTTCTTATTTTTCTTTTCTAGAAGTGTTTCTATAGAGATTTTTCCAAGTAGATTAATTGATTTGAGCCTCTTACATGCACTCCAAAGATTGTTTATCTTCTGAGTTCCAACTCTTGAATCTGTGCTCACTTATACCTTTTTCCTATGACAGACTAAAAAGTTCATCAAAAATTTAGAGTCACCCTGAGCTGAGTTACCTTGAGAATTTTCTAAGCGGCTTATTGCAACTGCGAATGCAGTGGAAATTGTAGAAATAAAGCTTTCTCTTCATTCTGCAAACTGATGGAATGTGGTAAAGAATTTTTTCAGGGAGGAAATTTTTACAAGATATGTTGTTATTCATATATACTAGCAGATTTTAGCACTTTCCATTTATTATGAACCATGATTGGATTTAAACAGAACATAGCCCTTGATCACTACCATTGTCTTAAGATGGTGGCAATTATTGTTGTAGTATCAAATTTTAAGCCATTGATGCAGGAACTTTGTTTTCTGTATGCAAGGCAAAATATTATAGCACCTCTAATAGCAGTGTTTATGATTCTTTAGCAACTTGAAAATAATATTGGAGCAAATTATTCTTTTTCATAAAAGTTGTGCATACACAAACAGCAACAATCAAGATTGCTTTAAAATATTTTTTTCTGGTAAAAAAAAGGATTTTGCACGAAACAAAATGTGAAGAACTTCCATTTTTGGTGGCATTGAGTTGATATTTTATCATATTTGTTATCTGTCACTGTTTCACATGAAATTTAGAGGATAATAGTTCCTATCAAATCAAACCTTTATGCCACTATACACGTTTTTCAATTTTATTCTTTATAATATTAAAATATAACAAATTTAATAATTATTTATTTTAAATTGATAATTTGAGTTTTACAAAATTTTGAAAATTTTGAATTTAAAAATAAACAAATACAATTTCTTACAATTTTACCTTTTAAATAACAATTTTTTTAAAAAAAAATTCAAATAATTTTTTCAATAAAAAAACCACCTACACAATAAATTATAGTCTCAAGCATCTCTTTTACATTAAAGTTGTCATGTCATTCTTCTTACTTTATCTTATGTCATAAGGGTAAAAAAATCTTTTTACTTTATCTTATCATGGGTTCACAAAATTTGTGAAAGAATTGGGCTTAGCCCACTTGTTTATATTGTTTTCAATTGAGACCAAACAATGTTGTAATACACAATTTTGTTATTTTAACCCATTTATTAAACTCAAAATATTGTATTTCAATAAAAAAAATCAAATGAACTTTAATATATTCTAGCATCTATTACTATAGATTATTGCTGGTTTATCTTCATTTTCATTGTTTTAACTTTTAGAATAAAAGTTTCAATAATAAATTTTGATAGTGATGAATTTTGCAACGAAATTACTGAAAAAATTCAAAATTAATGAGAATTTTAGTTGAGATATTTTTATTAATTAAATTCATACTTAAAATCAATTATGAAACAAAGTTTATTGTAAACTAGTAGTTGTAAATCGAATGAATAATTTTTATTGAAGTTTTAAAGTGTTTTTAAGAATCAACTAAATTAGTTGACCAAAGACTTAATTACAATTATTAAAAGAGACTAAACTATAATTATTAAAAAATTTAAGGACTAAGTTGAAAAATAATAATAAAATAATTAAGAACTAATTTGAAATTATTGAAAATTTTAGGGTCAATTTATAATTTTAAGAAAATTTAGGGATTTATATGCAGTTATGAAAATATTTTTGGAGTTAATAGAAAACACTTAGTTTCGATCTTAAAGGATGTAAATTAAATATTTAAGTAAAGAAGAAAGTTAAACATAAGTAATATTTAATTTTACTTTCTATATTATGTACATAAAAAATAGAGTATAACATGGTCATTGTGGGGTGTAAATCGGTAATATTGGTAGATGCTTTGGCGAATCAGACTATGTATTGTTATAACAACTCAATATCTCCTTTTATGATTTTGCATAGAAATGTCGAGGTTGCGACCATGGGTTTGCAATTGACAAACCCGACTGAGAACCTTGCACAAAAGGTGTCAAATGAGTTAATGAAATTCTGAGAAAGAGAGCAATATCACTCCAAGGTTGGTCCCTTAAGAGTAGTGGAAAACAGCCTACAATGTACTACCAGATCTCGGAAAAGAGATTAGCCTAGGTTAGATAAGTCTTGATATACACTTCAATATCATATGAGTCATCATATTTTTCAACACAAGGACACTACCATTTATTGGGAAGTTTTCATGACATCTAGCGTGAAGGGATGAAAATTAACGAGGTTCAATCGCATCTTTGCATTAAACCAAGGCAGTTGGCTCAAATTTAAAGGACATCTACTGATCATAAACTTGTGATTCCATTTCTGTCGTGGAACCTTGAATCCAACTTAAATGTCATGTTAAGTTGTTGGTTCTGGCACCGGCTCGGGACTGACTCAAATTTGATTTGTTGTGTCCATGAGTCGATAGCTACTTTCGGACCTAGTATCATGCATTGGTTGGTCCACATGTTCCTTGTGCTTATTGGCTAGGAGCATATAGACTTAGTAACCTGCTCAATAAGCCAAGCTCGTGCTTGCAAATTCTGCTTTGATCGATGTGTGGTTCAATCTTGGTGTAATATGATGAGTTGCTTGTGGAAGGCTTGCAACTCGACATGGTGATGATTCCACAATTTTTATTTGTTTTCCATGTTAGTTATAACATGTAGGATTTTTTCTTCATTTTTCCGAAGGATATTCTCCATATGAGATTTGAGGGCATCAAGGGTTGATGGATCCATCCCACGATATGATGATGCTAATGTTATAATCCTGCTTCTAGTACGTATCACAAGATTTGTGGTTTAAGAATAGTTTTACCCAGATCCCATAATGAGTGTCAAATGTTTGTAACGAGATTGAGCGAGAACCATCCAAGGTGGATTATGGAGGCTTTAAGCTGAAAGTCGAGTTGAATCCTCTAAAGAATGGTTATCGAGCTTGTTGAGAAATACCAAGTGGAGTTCTACATGCAAAAAATTATTTGACACTCAAGTTAGTTAGAGTTAGAAGAGTTTTAAAAATAGTAGTATATAGGTAAAGAGGGAGAGAGTTAAGTAAGTAGTCCTATAAGATCAAGTATATATTTATAGACCTTTAGGTTTAGGTTAAAATATCTAGAGATACTTGAGATAAGTAGATTATTAAATATTTTTCATTAATCGATTACAACCACATTTGCTATGTATATCTGAATTAGACAGATTGTAGATGTATTATGTATAAGTAGTATATCTTCAAATATTATAAAATTATGTGAATATTTCAGAGATAAATAGTGTATTTGTGAATGTTCTAAAATACTTAATAGAATAAATCTACTTTTTAATATTTTTAATAAGTAATTAATTGAAAATACTATATAAATATGAAACGTATTTATGTATGTTTTTAGAAGGTATTGGATATTTGGAGGCATATAAATATGACTTGCACAAATAGAGCAATAACTAATATATTTTTTATTCCAAATTATTACTGTATTAAAAAAATAAAGTTTGAGAAAAATCACGTATATTAAACCTCATTTTATTTCTCTTTATTCAAACATTTCTTAAAACATCTCTATGTAGAACCATGATTAAATTATAATATAAGACATATATCTTACACAACATACTCATTAGAGTATATGCTCATGTCATTAAATTTAAAGTCTTAAATTTTAAATAAGACAATCTAAGGACGAAAAATTATGTTCTAAATTTTAGAAAGTTATTAATGTATAAGTTTTATAAAAGTTTTGAAGTAAAATAAAACCCACCCTTTCATTATCACTTTATAAGCCTCTATAATTAATAATTCATTCAAGAGTTTTTTAAGTATTCTTTTGCTAATATTTTTCATGTCATATTTAAGATTTCTTTTTTCCCTCTTTTCAGTCCAATAGTAAACTCTATATAAACTCATCTTTCTTTTTAATTTTTGTTGTTTATGAAAAAGAAAAAGTTTTATTTATAATATTCCATTACAAATAGACTTTATGATGTCCAACTCAAATCACAAACACAAGTAATACCAATTTTCAAACTTACAAAATGCAAAGGAAAATTACTCTTCCAATCTTCTCACCTTCATATCATTTTTTTCAATTTAAGATTTTTTTCAACACATTTTTTAATTCAAATATATTATATAAATATTAAAAAATTATATCATACTAAACTGGTAAAGAAAAAACTAAATTTTTTTAAAATTTTGAAATAAGTTATACTTTTTTTATACACATAGACTCAATTCAAGATGTTTCTTTCTAAACCCGTCAAATTTCTCCTTGCACCCCATCAAATTAGGTATAATGACCAAAATGCCTCATATATCACTCCAGAAAACTCTTTCCAAAATATACTCTGAAATATTTATTCCAGAAAACACATTCCAAAACGTATATTATATGCTTCGAAAAGTTTGTTCTAAAAAACGTTACGTTTTCCAAAAATTTATTTTATGAATTCCATAAAGTAGGTTTTGAAAACATTTCAGAAAAAGTAATTTAAAAGTCATTTTTAAAAGGAGTAAAACAGTTTTTTTCAAATTTGAAAATTGATTAAATATGGAAAAATTTGTTGGTGTTGAGGTGCACGATGAAACACCCTATCAGATTTGAGGAAATCAACCCGGGTAAAACACCCTATTGGTGTTTGACGAAAAGCTTAGCTGAGTATTCCCTATTATAGTTCCATGGGAAATTTTTACAAAATTAGACAAAATATTACTTAAGTGTGCTAAATTGTTGAGTTGAGAGTGAATAACTTGTGCAAATCTTGCAAAAATCTACAAGTAAGTGCAATGGTAGTTGTAGCTATATTACATGCAAATACTTGCTATGAACACAATTTTATCTTAGGGATAATTGATAGCAGAACCTATATGTTATCTCTGTTGGCCCTAAGAAGAAATCTTAAATACTTACATGAAAAGTCCAACTTAAAAGGTTCTTCATTATGTACCAAAAATGAGATCCATCATTGAAGATGGAAAATGCAAAAGGAAGACTTTCATTTTGGGGATAGATGATCACTATTGTCCCTCAAACTCACAATTTAAATCTCACCAGTGATCCTGTAAGAAAAGTTGTTGGAGAGTATAACAGAAGAAATTAACAAAATGCCTGTGAGAAAAAACAAACTCAGCTCAGCTTTTTCTTCTCCAGAATCCAGTTGTGGACTCTGCTAACATATTTCTCATTTATTTTCACATGTAAAAAGCACAGATTTTTGTAACCCTTCAAAATATACATGTCTATGTATTCTTCATATCTTTCATAGATTGCTGGTACTGTAAGAACAATAAAAAGACCTGCCACAACCAAACCACAGCAACAAAGTCATTTCTATTCATTTACTACTTATTTTTCAAAAACTGGAGATTAATCAACACTCTGTTGAATCTATTTTATGATGCTCAGAAACTTACTGGTATATGCCAGGGTAAGGAAATCAGTGAAGCCACCAACAATAGAAATTAGCCAGAGGTATGCAGCTACTTTCAGGAACAGCCTTGAATCTTTACCAAGGGCAATATCTTGAGAAACTGATAACAAATCATTAACTCTTGTGCGGATAAAAGTTGTAACTTCGTTCGCCATTTCCTCTGACAGGTGCAACTGTGGTAGAGGTGGTGCAGGTCTGTCAAAAGAAAAATAACAGTTTAACCTGCTTTTGTACCTTCTTTTGTTGCATTTAATCACTATGAAATTTTACTGACACAAATTACTGAAAAATGACATGTTTGATTTAGTGTTTGAAGTATCAGATCCACGTTTTGGATATGAAAAATGGAAGTTATTATAAATAGTTTCAATTTGAATGTGAATCATGAATCTCCATTTGACTTGATCTGACACGAAATACACAATGATGAATATTGTGAGGTGTGTCTAAACTACAACATCTTGTTCAAAGGAAGGAACCAACCTAGACTTTCAAATGATTGACTACATTACATATTTCAACCAACTCATCTACACTTAGCCAATATGTTGTTAACTGCACTTTATTAGTTCAAAGAGTACTTTTCATCATAGGCATTGAGATACAAAATAAGGTACCTAATATACCCCATTTCAGCACCAAAATGAACTTTAAAAAAATGGATCTAAGATCGGTACACTCAAAGACTATGCAACACATCTTCTGCATTACAAATAGTTGCCAACAATGGAGACAAGTCCCAATTTCATCTGTGCACTGATAAAAGATTTTAAGGATGCACCTTTCATCACTCAGAATTAAAAAAAAATGCAACAAATATACAATGGGGACAACTTTTTCCTACAAAGGTATCTTTTGGAGAAAAACTTGCAACTGCAACTGTAGATTTCATGAATCAAATAAATCACAAAATCCTCCTCAATATCAGCAACAAAACTCAGGGTTCTCAAGAATGATTAATGAAAATTTAGAAATGGTTTTCAATAGGCCCAAACATATCCACAACTGCTGATAAACTGTGACCCCTCCAACGTACAAGAAAAGTTAAGAACATTAAGATACAAAAGTGTTCTGCACAGACAAACATACATCACCATATTATACATAGCATCTAGTTTTCAAACAATTTTTCATATTTCTTAAAACTACAGCAGCTCAGTTACAGCATACATGTTATACCATTTCAACCACTGAAACATACCAGCATTTATCTTTCAAATGCCTCGAACCATATAAATTAAAAATAATACTTTGAAGACAAAACAATTCCAGATTAGAACAAATAATCAGAATTTGAGGTATCAATGTTCTACAAATGCTTTTACATTCTATCACATTTCAGAGTAAGCACACACAAGAAGATCCATGGCAAGAACATTCAGAGAGATAATTTGTATAACTGTTACCTGTTGAGAATCGCAGCTGACTTGGCCCAAAGGAAAAGAATGACAATGAGGAGGAGGAAAACATTGGAAACAAGAGACAGAAGTGTATAACCAGATCTTTCAAACACAACCCAAACAGCTAGTGTGACCAACAATATCCCCATGGTTAGGTTCTTCCGTCTCCACAGTATTAAATCTGCAACTGCATTGAAGCATGGCATTGATTCAGCAAAGATTCAAAGATCATGATCAGTTATCAATTCCCATTTACCAAAAATGAAAACAAACAGGGCCCAGGCACAGCCCTTATATCTATGCCACTGTTGAATCAAAAAGCACCAAAATGAACATAAACAAACAACACCAAGGAGATAAAAACAAAAGATTGAGATACACTGATCAACAAAAATCACCAATAAAGCTGAGACATTGAATAAAAATTAATCAGAAAAGAAAACTACACCTTGACCACCACCAAGGATCTCATGGAGAGTTCTTTGCCGGTTGAACAACCGATCTGAGGAACCCATTTGGGGGAGAAGCCAAAGTAAGAAACTTGAGCCCAGGAAGGGATCTGTGAGCAAAAAAGGAGAGAGCTTTGAGATGATCCAGGAAAAGAAAAAGCAGGGAGCAACAACTATGTGGAACTTTTATAGTTTTATTCAATTTTTCACCTTACCTATAGGTACACACTTTTTTGAATTTTATTGAGAGAGTGGACCCAAAATTATGTGTTTTGTAAGGATGATGGGAAATGGAAGCTGGGAAGTGGTGTCTGAGATTACAGCCTAAAAGTGAAGTGCCATTGTTTGCTTTTGAGTCTCACATCAGAGTGTTCCACTACTTCCTACACCACCCCAATCATCTACACAACAACTACAAAACACAAAAAAGAAAAAAAGAAAAGAAAGAAGAAAAGAAAAGATGATGATGGGTGTTGATCTCATTCACATTCCACAGTGAAGTTACCGTCTTTCTTGTTCACCGCCCACCCAATCAATCCATTTCGACCGAACCATTTCTTGTCCTGTTCACTGTACTTCTTCCCTCTCTCTCTCTCCTAAACGTGCCAGATACGAAAATCACACTTTGAGCAATTTTTTTATCAAAAATGGGATAATTTTTGCTGTATTTTTTTATTGAAATTGAGTTATTTTTAGAAAAATAAGCTACATAAACCTCTTCTAAATATTCTTTTGAATTATAAACGATTAGGTGAATTATGAACTATGTAGAACAGGCATACTCATACAACACACGGATATAAATATGGATACGGACACGAAGATATGTATAACTTCTAAACTTCTAAAAAGTAGGACATGAGGATACGGATCTATATATTATATAATTATAAATTATATAAATTGACAATAAATATTTATATGCACAAGTATGTTCCAGATTATTTTTGGAATAAAAAGATATTTTTCATAACTAGTTTAAAATGATTTTTATTTTATTTTTATAATTATAATAAAAATATATACAATAAGTTTGAATTTTTAGAAAATTAATGTATTTTTTTTTAAGATTGTGTTAGAATCATACTAAAATTGTCAAAAATCCAAGAAAAATCTTTTGAATTAGACACTTCACATATACGTGTCATATAAGTGTCGTATCCAATACGAGTATCTGACACCGATACGCCATTTAAGAAAAATGTCTTACCTTCATTCATTATGAATCCATCAATTTCATCTCACACCAACTTAAACAAGCACTTAATTTGAAAGATTAACTATATTTTTAATCCTCTGCTTATGCTTTCTTTAAAAACAATAAGGGTCTTATGGCATTGGCTAAGATTTTAGATAAAACAAATAAATCTATTTAATTTAAAATAATTTCCAACCAAACATGTTTCAAATAAAAACAACTTTCTAATTTATTAACCAATGAAAAAAAAAGGTACTACGTATCATTACAATTTTAAAAATAAAAAATAATATTGATTTTATAAAAGTAATAAGTGATTTCTGGGATCTTATGTGGTTAAAAAAGAAGCAAGTATGAATATTTTCAACAATGAGTAATTTACATTTATTTATTTATTATTTTAAATATAATTTATAGGTATATAGTTTTAAAGAAGAGTAATGCAGATGTAGGGTTAAAAAGTATATTGCATTATTGATGTTTAATAGTTATTATCCCACCCAAAATGTTTACTAGGGTTTCATTCATAAATGTTATTAACTATGGATAAAAATATGGTTAATTTTGAAATTGATTGAGTAATTCTCATTGTGTTTAATGTTAACTACTTTTGAAACAAACTTTAACTACTATTAAATATTTCAATAACTTTGTGGTGTTAATAAAAACAATTAATCAAGTGTAAATAATTAAATATGATTATATTATCCATTCATTTATTAATCACTTGTAGAATTAAATTAATTATTTTTATATGTATAACTAAATATATTTGACATTCAATAATTGAGTGTCATTTACCGTGTTTTAGACAAATTTAACTATTATTAAATATTTAAGGTCTAAATATATTAAAATTAGCAAATTTTGATTTTAGTTTTTATATGATAATTTCTTTTTCTGGCATCCAATAAAATTTAAATAATTGTTTTTAATTCTGATAAAATATATGAATATAGTGCATGAAAAAATATTTTGTTTAAATTTTCATATTTTCTAAAATGTAATTCACTATTTTTAATTTTAATATTCATTATTAAATAGATTATTAACATTTATTTTATATATTATAAGAGTTTTTTAAAATGATATATGTTGACATTGTATAATAATAATAATAATAATATATGTAATTTTGAAAGTATTATCACAACACATGAATAATTACTTAGTACCATTATATAATATTAAAAGTAAAGAATAGACGTAAGTAATTAATTAGTGTAATATAATATTAGAAATTAAAAAAATAGTTTTTAATTTTAAAAAAGATGAAAATTAAAGAATCTTTTAGAAGCAAAGAATGAAGCCATATTAAAAATAATATTTAAATAATCTTTTATTTTTCTTCCTCACGTTATTTAGTCAAAAAGGGGCAATGAAAAATGAAAATGAAAACAAAAGCTTTAGGTAAGGTGCAAATGTCTAATTAGTTTCTTTGGACTTTTCTTCCAACCCAACCGAAAGTTGAAGTCGTGAAGAAACAAATGACACCAATTTAGTACATGAGTCACTGGTTTTCTTGCACACAAAGTATTTTTTTTATAAAAAGGGAAAAAATATTTAAAACTTTTTTTTTTGAATTAATATCAGTGAAATTTAAATACATTTATTTGTTATTAATATTTTTTATTATTATTTTCATTTTTTTCTTATAAGAAAAATTGTATAGATAAAGTTGAAATATTCGAACGAAAGATATTGAATTTTAGGAGACTATGTCAATTGATTTGATATTGAGAAGATGTCAATAATAAAAAACAACGTTACCTCAAATTCATAAAAAAAGCACATTGTAATTATAATCCTATGTTAATTATGTATTAAGAATATACATATTTATAATTATTGTGATATATATTTAGATCAATAATGGATCATTTAATATAATGTTTAAGATATATAAATCAGACTACATATATATATCAGTAGTATAAATAGGTGATAACTTTAAAAAACAAAACTTTTCATACTCTCTTATATTCATAAATATCTTATGTTCTTACTCACTTGAGCATTAAATAGTCTTTTATATGTGGACATTATCTTGTTATGATTGATCAACACTACAAAGCTTGGTCCACAAAGAAGTCTTCTTTTTTCCACCTCAGAACTCTCCTAATTCATTATCGGTAAGAACATTTAGCATCCACCATGGGAGATAAAACTTTTTCCCATTCCTCAAATCCTAAACAACTAGATAAAAATCCAACTCTTTTCACAAACTAAAAAAAAATCCCCTAGCATATAACACCATGATGACCTAACTTGAAGCTCTCATTTGCAAGAATGAGGAAAAACATGCAAAAGGCAATGGAAAAAGCACTTAGGGTATATGCATGACAAACTCAATATAGATATGATGTTCTTGAAGGAATAACACCAAGCGGTGAGAGAACACTTGGCACAACAACACCAAGTGGAAATGCAAGTGTTGCAGGAACAACTCGCAGCAAGGAATAGTGATCGTCGAGCTACTAAGGGAAATCGGGAGCAAATGAAACATACAGCCGAGTCCCAATCATCCTCTTTTAGGCCAACTTCATGAGAGGAATATCCATCACATACTCCTCGCACACACCAACCTAAAATGTACATTTCAACATCGAGCTCATGATGGAGAGAAACTCGAGGCTATGATCAACAACCCTTTAAAGCAATTCTAAACCCCTCCACTAGAGGACAAAATGAAGGCTAACTTAAAGGACTTTCATTAGGGATGACAATGCAGGCGGGGCAAAATGCCTATTTTAACTAGTTGGCCTACTTAAGCTCATCCTGCATAATCCATAGCCCTGGTGAGCCAAGTGTGCGGCGACCCGACCTGCTAACCCACGTATCTTAAAATTCTGGAAATTTCTCCTTGCATCCCATAATTTTTTTTTTTGCACCCTCATACTCTCAAAAATTCCAAAATTATCCATTTCAAATTCCACAATTCATAATACCATCCGGAATACAAATTTTGTATTCTACATCGCCCAATCCATAATACATTTTATTCCAGATTGTACAATCTAAAACATAACTTTTAACTTTCAGATTATATAACATGGGAAGTCTCCAAATTCCACATTCCATAATTAAAGAAAAAAAGTTCAATGAAAAATGTCAAAGAGTAATTTGATTTTTTTTTAAAGTATAGGGTGAAAGAAGAAATGCATGGAGGTGAAAGAAGAAATGCATGGAGGTGTAAGAATAAACTCCCCTCAATCCTTAATTCATAACATCTTCACGAAATTCGGTAAAGCTTGATTTTTTTTATATATATTTAATAGTGTTTTTTTGTCTTTCTGAAATGAAAAAACGGTTTAGGTTTCAATACTCAACCAGTGTACTAATCGAATCTAGGTAATTTTTATAATAAATTATATATATATATATATATTATGTGTTTTAGGGTTTAAACTACTTTTCAATTACACTAGGTGTATTTACTTGGACATGTTAGTTTGTGCCTTATATGATTAAACTCATCAAAGCATAGTGTTAGTGTTAGGTTTAATTGTTTTCTATTGGTTCTCCATTATCCCCGGATGAATATACTTTGAAAAAAACTAGATAGTTTTTTGCAAGAATTTTGGTGGATGTGGATCTATAATATGAGTTATCAACTTAAAAGATGGTGGAAAAGCACGAGCTTACCTTGATTATAAGTGTTGAACGTGAAAGACTTCAAGATTTCTCCATTCATTGTTAAATGATTAATCATTCCGTTCAAAACTATATAAAAGTTGTAAATAATCATTAAAACTATATAAAAGTTGTAAATAATCATTCAAGGTTACACCTAAAAGTCAAGTGTATGTTCCTAAGGGTCCTAGAATTTTGAATCCTTTGAGTGAATGTATGATTTCTATACATTTTTTTATAGGGATTAAATGTTTCATACCTTTCTTTAAGTTAGTATTTTACTATCTTGTATTATAGGTTTGAGTTACTTGAATATTGATTCTCTTCATTACATGAGTTTCTGTATAGTTTTCCTTAATTATATTTTTTGGAAGCAATTATTGTTAAAGAATGTGAACTTAATAAAAATGTTATTATCTCATAATGATACTTTACTAGACTCTTTTTATAAAAAATAAATCTAATTATCATTTGAAAGTAATTTTTTAATATTAACTTTATTAATAATATGTGTAAATAAAATTACCCCTCTATTCTTTTTTAAGTGTCTTAAAATAAAAGAATATAATTGATAGAGTAGTAATTAATATTATAATTTAAAAACTAATAGTTAAATAAAAATCATTAAAAAAGAACACCACACTTAAAAAACAACATCGAAAGTTAATAAAAGAAATTGACTGAAAAAAAATAAAGGAAGCCACTAACACAAATTCACCCAAAATATAAATAAATAATTGCATTGTTTTTTCTCCATGGTGCTACCTCTAATTTAGTTTTTAGATTCTTATCCTACAATTACTATTTAATTGATCACCGTCGCAAGATGCCATGTGGCACTGCGACAGAAAATCACAAAAAACTTTTTTTTCTTTTATTTATTTTTCCATGTTATATCACTTGGCGAAACTAATTACAAGTACAATATTTAGATTTAAATAAAAATAATATTAAGAAAACAATATAAAATATAAATTAGGGAAAGAAAAAAAACAAAATTATATTATAGAATTGATGGATGGCTAATTTAATTTCACTATTTGTTTTGTTGGGTGTTTCTTCTTCCACCCATCAAAATTGTTTCTTCACCCAACAATATTGAAAAAATGATTTTAACCCTTTTTTTTCTAAATAATTTTTGGATTAGTTTTTTGGAATTTTCCCAAACTTTTTTTAATTTACAAGTATATTATGAAATTTCTTTTGAAATTTTTGGAATTTTAGAAAAAGTTTATGAAACTAGTGTTTTCCAAACTAACTTTCCTTAATTATATCTTGAAAAAGTTTTTTAAAATGTAAATGTTAGTCACTTTATCTATTTATTAGGAATGCAGGAAGAACTTTTAGGAGGTGCAAAAAGAAATACCCATTTTGTTATTACAAACGAATCAAACGATAATTTAATTTTTTTAAATATTATAATTTTAAAATATAAACAAACATGAAAAAAATATAAAATATTTTATTATATATTATTAACGAAAACATACCTTATGTATGTATGTACGGTGTATGTGTGTAGACGTTTTTTTATTATGTTATTTTATTTTATATTGAGTTAATTTTATATATTTATTAGATAATGTATCGATATTTATTACAAATTGAATTTAATGCGAAAAAAAAGAGAAAATAGGTAGTATTAGACACGTGTGTATTTATTTTTAATGAATAAGCAGTTTGTATTATCTTTTTATATTGCATGGGTAAGAAGATGAGGTATTTGTTTTTGTCCGTTACAATCCCATTCTTTCCCCTTCTCTCACTTTCACCGTTACCTATCATCACACACAACCCCAAAGAGAAGGAACCAAAAGCACCGCGAATTGCAATTAGGGTTTATAAACCGTTCACCTTCGCTGTTGTTGCGAGATTGCGAATTCAATGATGATGGAAGGAGCCAGCAATGGAGGGATGCTGTACCACGAGGTGCAGGAGTCCAAGCTCTGTGCGGTGCATTGCGTCAACACCGTTTTGCAGGGTCCGTTCTTCTCGGAGTTCGATTTGGCCGCGCTCGCCTCTGATCTCGATCGCAAGGAGCGCCAGGTCCTGCTCCCCGCGCTCTCTTCTGCCGATTTCGAATCGCACAACGTGTCGCTCGATGGCGATTTCAGCATCCAGGTTCGGTTAGGGTTTCGCTTTCCCTGATTTTTGTTTTCTCCTTTTGCGCTGTGGATTGTTGACGTGTCCGTGAGAATGTGACGTGCTTATCGTTGTTTTTGCTTTGGAAGTTTCTAGTTGCTTGGATTTTAGTTTAATATGAGCGGTTTGTAATTTCTTTTTATTATTTGAGAATTTTTGGGGCTTTTGCGGCGCTAGATGCTCCTTCAATTGTTCAATACATGCTTATAAACTTTGGCGCATATGTTTCGATTTGGCTGGAGTTGACTTCTGCCATTTATAAATGGTTGTGTTATGATATTTTAGTTTATAAAGGATTATATTTAAGGATGTCTTGAGCTTGGTTTGTGCGTACCTTGTTTGGCTTTGGATGGCCTTGTGCTGTGTGATGGATTTTGCAAGTGTAGTTTGACTGATTGAATATTTCTCATGTACTTGTTTTACGAGATGGTTGTCTATCGAAGGAAGCTCTTTGCATTGACATGTATGAATGGCAGGGAGGGGGAAGTTAGATGTAATATATGTTTAAAACTTTGGATTGTTTGACTAAGCAGAGTTTCCGTCAATAAGTACTGCTTGCACATTGTTTTAAGTGTTGTTGACTAGCCACAATAACATTGTTGCATAGCGAAATTTCTTGAATGGAGCTAGATTGCAACTCTTTCTGCTATTGCAGCCACTGTCATTGTTGTGGTTGCAGCTTGGATTCTGCATCCTTGTCATCTCTGACAAATCTTTAGCCAATTGAACTTTTGAGTTAGTATAATGTCAATTTTAATGTATTTTTTTTATTTGCGTACTATTTTATATTTTTGTACGCATATCTAGGAAGCTCTTATATTTTTGTATGCATATCTAGGAAGCTCTGGCACACCATGTCGTATGTTCAACACCTCACTGACACAAACAGTGTTGACATGCCTCTAACACATGTTAGACATTCCTTTGCAGTAGTTGAATAAAGCTATTTTGTTTAAGCTATAACGTAGCACGAACATGGCTCCAACATAGGCCAAGATATTGAGTCAACACTTAGTTTGGCCAAATATCTCTTTGATACTCCTACTATAAAAAAAATAGATAAATATGTCAGTTGATGAACTTCAGAATACACAATTAAATCATGGTTGCTAATTTGTCACTTGATGAACCGAAAACAGGGACCTTTTTTCCATGATGATGATGATAAAGGAGGTCACCAACTTTAGACTTGATCTTTTACTTTAAAACAACCAACATAATGTTTCTTCTATCGTACTTTTGTGTGACTCATTATTATAGGACCTAGCTTGTTTTTTTGTTTTGTCTTATCATCTTGTTTTGTAAAGATTGCATTGTGAAATGATATTTCATTCCCTCTTATCTTGTTTTGTAAAGATTGCATTGTGAAATGATATTTCATTCCCTCTTATCTTAGTAATCTTTTTGTGAGGGTTATTATCATATGAAAATTTGAAAACTTATCAACTTTATTTCAAGAGGTAAAATATAATTCGCAATTCAAATCTCAATGAGTATGTATGTGTGTGTAGTGTCATGGTATCCTATATTTTTAGACATTAGTTGAGGCCTTGTGTCAATGCCATTTTTTTGTCAAACTTGGTGCTTCATTGTATTTAATTGATATATCTATATGTGTGTGTGTGTGTTGTTTATATATATATATATGTGTGTGTGTGTGTTTATATATATATATATATATATATATATATATATATATATATATATGTATGTTTCAATTGTTATGTGACTTTTGCAATATGCTTGTCACACTATCGGTTGTATAATATAGCAAATTATTGGCTTTCTACCTTTTTTGCAACCATAATTGATTACATTGGTTCGAATGGCGGATAGAGGAATAAGATTGACAGGAATCTGGTAAAAAAAAGCATAATGGTCATGAAAGAAATAAAGGAACTCCTTCTTGAAACCAAGAAAGGAAAGAAACTGTCAGATGGAGGAGAAAATCTAGGCCATTGGTTCAAGTTATGGCATCAAAAATTCAAGAACCCTTCTTGAGAAGATCTTGCAACATCACTATTAAGGATTTGGAGGCAACAGGACAAACACAATTATTGAGAGATTGGCAGCAATAAGTAGAACCTCAATGCAGTAACTGTGTTCTCAAGGGTGAAGTGAGGAAATTGAGTTTTGAGAACAAGATCATCCTCCCAAGTATCATGAATTACTCTGACCATCCACTTGAAAAAATTGTTTAATTGTCTGACCTGCCTTACTGTACTAGTCCAACACACACTTGGGTCCTTCCATTTCATTGATCTCTACTTCCATGCCTTCCAGTAAAGAAGCATCAACAAAATAGTTACCAATTTCCCTTTTAAATTGAGAAGCCTGTAAAACTAGAGGGCTTAAGCAGCTTTAGCTTGAAGAAAGCAACTCTCCTTTTTTCCAGAATTGGGTCTGAGGAGCTAAGCTAAGTTTTATTGACTCTGTTTTTTGGCCACTATTTGCTGCTTATGAGGTCTAAGTTTGAGGAAGACCCACTTCTTGATTGAAAATGCTTGATCCTCTCCTCTTCATTCAATGTCCTTAGAATATACTCTCCATGTGATGGGTTTATTTTGAGTATAGGGTTTTGGGTTGCAGTTTGGTCCAACATTTGATCTCGCTCTTACTCATTATTATATTGGGCTTCAGGTTCTATAATATGCACTCCATGTGATGGGTTTCTTTGGAGTTTAGGATTTTAGTGTTTGAGTTCAGTCAAACATTTGATCCAAAACCCTTGCTCATTATCATAATTGGGCTTGAGGTTCCCATCAGGTCCACAACAAAAATTCAATGCATAATCTAATGATTGTTAATCCTTTGATAACAAGTAGTGCAGGTCACTGGAGTAAATTGAATGATAAATAGGATTCACTGAAGTTGTGCATTTTGGAAAGCCTGTTGATGAATTTTGGGTTGCAATTCCCATTTTATTTTGCATTTCTATGTACAAATCATTTGTTTTAGTGGTAGACCTTTGGCTCTAGTATATAAATTTGTAATTAGTACAGTAAATAAGTATGATCTTGACAATGAATATTTTGATGTTGTTATGCCTGTGCACTTAGTTTTGAGAATGACACTTAGCTTCTCTTTGGATGACGTGCCAACTTGGATAATTGCTTTTGGTGCACACATTTTTGGTACAATTTTACCCTTATTGTTTTGGTAATTGGTTATTGTGGTTATGTTATTTTATTGTGATAATTGTTTCTTTCATTGAATCACAAAATGTGGACATAGGCACGACAACACTTGTGTTTCCTCCCGTGGTTGATAATGTTGGTATCGTTTCTAATTCTGTGTTGTAACTGGTTCAAAATCATAAATATTATGTTTGGGTTCCATTAGATTAGAACTCTAAATATAGTTTCAATTTTATTCACATATTGGAAAAGTAGTGGATATAAATGAGGTAACATGAGTAGGAATGATTCATTTCGAAGGTTGTGGTAGATTGTCACCTTTACAGTAGATTGTCACCTCTAGTGAAGCGTTGATAAACATATTCACCGTCTTAAGAGGACCAATGATTGAGCATATTTTGCAGCAAGCGGAGCACAAATGGTTCCTATGCTCCAACATAAAGGGAGAGTGTTATAATTATAGAAAGATGGTGTATATCCTCTATAATTAGGAATGTTTAGATTATATTTGGAACCTTTTTATTTATTTTTGTATCATATTTTCATTATAAGAAGATATTGAATCTTTCTCAATATAAGTAAAACATCCTTGCTAATTCAAAAACATATGGTTTCAGCTCAATGTCTCTCTATTTCCTATAGATTAATAAGGTAATTTCTATATAGCCTTACCCTTGCATGCAAAGAGGCTGTTTCCAGATTCAAACCCATGACCATTGGATCACCATGGCACAATGTTTAGGCTGCGCTAAGGCTCGCCATCTGGTTCATTTCTATAAAGAAGTGGTTCATTTCTATAAAGAAGTCAAAATATCTTCTTACCGGCCTAATGAATAAATTTTATGATTAGAGTTTGGTCAAAACAAATGATTCAGTTAATGATGATTGATTTGATCATGCCAATTAAAGTAAAGTTCGTTAGGTGTTTTCAGTTTTATTCTCTAATTAAAGTATAACATATGTTTAAACCTCAGCTATGAAAATACTAAACCGAAGAATGTGAGAACTGAAAAATTAATACCTGTTATTATCCCTTTGGAAAACAACACCTCAAGCGCATAGAGGACTTACTCTATTTTCTTGGGTCCAGGGCTGTGAGGTGTGTACTATGGGGATTTGAACCCTTTCACTCTTTTCCTCCCTCTCCTTGTGGCAATCTCAAGTGGCTAACTTTTATTTTTTAGTTTGCCAGATAAATAATGTTAATAGTTAGTTCTTCAGAAAGATCTTTCAAGCATTGGATCCCTGAATGTTATGAAGGTTCTATTATTCTAGGTGACTTGTTATATATCTTGAGATTTTATTCAGTCTTTGGATTTTATTTTATCTTGGCATTTGAAAATCAAAGTACTGTGTGCTTTTGTATATTTTCATATCGTTTTTTGTTACAATCATTCAAAGTACTACTAGCCTGTGCCTTGAATGATTTGGATTCTGGGAAAAACATTATTGTTACGTCCAATGTTTTTAAAACTGGACTGGACATTGAACCAGTGAAAGTATTCACGGTTCATTAGTTTAATGGTGATTGAACAAGGGTAGTAATAATAAAACATAATTTATCAAGTAAGAAAGGGATTATATATGTCACGTCTTGTTAGATTAAAAAGTCGTAATAAATTTTAATTAATAGCAATCTATGTGTAGATATCATATATGCTAAAATATCTAGGAATAAAATGTTTATAAATTAATAAAAAAAGTTCAAAAGTTCTTATCCTGTTTCTACTGGTTTCTGCTGGTTCTTGATCAGTTTGATTGGTTTTCTGCTCCATCTGTTTTCTGGGTTGTCTTGACTTGTTATTGAACTGGCTATTCTGGTCCGTACTTAGTAACTGGAGTTACAAGTGGTTTATATTTTATTTAGTTAAATCATTGGAATGTTTGTTGCTTGCATCAAATATTAATTTTGGAAAGGCAATTGAGGACTCGTTCTCTTTACATTTTTATGATTTAATTCAGTATGCAAAGTCTTTTCTGTAGGTTTTACAAAAGGCTTTGGAAGTGTGGGACCTACAAGTTATCCCTCTTGACTCTCCAGTTGCTGAGCCTGCCCAGATTGACCCTGAGCTGGAAAATGCCTTCATTTGTCATCTACAAGACCATTGGTTTTGCATCCGTAAAGTGAATGGGGAGTGGTATAATTTTGACAGTCTCTATGCAGCCCCACAACACCTTTCCAAGTTTTACCTTTCTGCCTATCTCGACTCTTTGAAAGGCTTTGGGTGGAGCATATTCCTGGTTAGAGGAAATTTTCCAAAAGAATTCCCCATCTCCTCATCTGAAGCTTCTAATGGTTTTGGGCAGTGGCTTTCACCTGAAGATGCTGAGAGGATAACTAAATCTTGCAACTCCGTACAGGCTCCTCCTCATCAGAGAGTTAATGAGACCCAACAACACTATGATCAGTTTCTTTCTCATGGGGAAGCTGAAATGTTGTTAGACATGGAAGACGAGGATCTTAGGGCAGCAATTGCAGCCAGTCTGATGGATTCGTCCCCAACTGTGACCACTGCTGAGGCCAGTACTCCCCAAAATGATCATCAAAGTAGTAAACAAGTGGCCACCACTGAACCTACCCCTCTAAATGATCAAAACTCCAAACAAACAGTAACCACTGAAGCTACCCCTCTAAATGCTCAACAATCCAAACTAGTGGAACCCATTGAAGCCATTCTACCTCTCAATTCTCAAAGCAACAACCTCGTAGCAGCCATTGAAGCTGATTCTCAGAATGATCAAAACAGCAAAGAAGTGGCATCTACTATAGGCGATAACGCTGGAGATGAAAAGCAGAATAAAGGGAAAGGTGTCTAAGAGTGTGGTTATTTGCCCCGAATTTGTTTTTGCAATTGAGGACAATAATCTATTATACCAGTTTTAGGTGGTCGAAACGCATACATGAGTGGCTTAAAGTCATGGTGGTGTGCAGTATACACATTCTCATTTCAATTGCATGATGTATAAACTGTAAGGAAACCCTTCAGCATTTCCCTCCATTATATGATAGTTACCAAGTTTTGATGATGTTTTGGAAAGCCCTTCAGTATTTTCATGTGATTGTGATTGTGATTGTGATTGTGATTGATACCTATTTTACCCATTATGCATGCTCCTACTACTATAATAAACTTGCTCTAGATTTATGGTTACTAAGATACATTACATGACCAAAAACAATTTTATCATCTTTACAAAGAAAGACACAATTGTAATACTACTTTGGTGTCAAGCACGTAGCTTGAGATTATGTTGCTTTTTAGTGTTTAATTTTAATACTTGTTTTACTTAACAATAGAAAATGTAAATGTTACTATTTTCCTTAAGTTGAATGTCTTCAAACTATAATAATGTATGGTTTATGATAATCCCTACGACAACATTTATCTTGTTTGTGTATGTACGTTCATTGTCACTTTTGATATTCTTTTCCTAAGGTTTCACAGTTTAAGGCAACGTTACATTTTTATAACTTTTTGTCGTTTTTAGTTAAAAATAACATTAATTATTTTGACTGTTTTATACTCTTACTTTTTACCTAATTTTTTCTATATATATTGTGATGAAGGAATAAAAAAGGTAAAATAAAAAATCTTATAGATATTTATTAGTTTATTAGTTTTTATAATAATTATTTTAAAAGTTATATCAAGGATATTTTTGAATTGATTAGTCATATAAAAAAATCAGATATATCATAAGTTTCTTGATCTCATAATTATTTTAAAAATCATAGATGATTTCTAGTTAACTAATAGTGGAAAAGTTCTTACATGTAGATAATCAAACTCCTTTTCTATTTGTGCTCAACCTCAAAATGGTTTTACTATACTTTGTTTAATATTAAGAATAAAAACAAGGTGTTCATGGCGGACTAACAAAAATCGTAAAAGAAACAGAAAAGAAGCAAAGGATTCTAACAGAACAAAATCATTACAAAATGGCATTTGAATCTCGTACTTTTTCTTCCTTCTCCTTCGTTCATATAGTTCCTCATACCAGAAGATCATAATGGTTCTTGCCGCTGTACAATAGCCTCACAGCTTTTCTCCGAGAACCCTTTCTAAATTCACTTCCATACTCAGCAATGGGAATGAAACCAGATCCAAAACCACCACCTCTATGCTGCACGTAGTTTACATAGAGATAACAGGAAATTTTAGTAGAGAAACTTTAGTATCCTTCGAGCAATTTGGAATGAGAAGAAATAAGAACATAACGTGGCTTGATTTGGAGAAAATTCTGAGTTCACTGAAGTAGTAAATACAAGAAAAACAATTAAATAGTTAGCATCCACCATTCGAAAACCAAAATGGGAATAGAGGGATTAAAATGGAACCCTTTAGCCTCTTTTGGACATGTGGACATAGAATTGAAGAGATGTGTTTGAGCTTCATAGGTTATTCCTAATAAAATCATAATGGCCAAACAGCAAGCTTTAGTGATGCTCCTATATCATGATTTTCAAAATTCTTCTCACTTTGCTCCAGTGCTATCCTAGAATATTGTGAATGCATTTAAGTCTGACAGTATCACTCTTTTGCCCACATTTTATTTAGCATTTAATTTCCAATTTACTCTAGTCGTGCACTAAGAAGTCACACACAATTTGGGTTCCTAAAGGCTTAAGTTTCCTGATAGATCAACCATAAATATCCCATGCTCAAGATATTTATTCCTTATAAGTCAATTTTGTAATGTTGAATTAAACATACACTCACTTTCTAATATGATATCATAATTTATTTAGGTGAAATTTTTTCGATCTATCGTGTCATTCGTTATCGCATCGTTGTTAGACTATCTACAAATATCTAGTCCCATGCTTAAGATGTCCACTCCTATGTGTTGGAAATTTTACATTGACTAGAAATAAGATGAGGAGTTATGCTTAAACTCACTTCCTAATAATGTGCTAAAAAAAAACTTTATAGCACCAAAACACCTGTTTTCCAGTGACGGTCTTTAACAATCTGATCTTATCAGGACTGCATCAACACCTTTACAAGTTACAAACTCGCAATTTGCCAATAAATTAGTGTACGACCACATAAGAACCATTTAATAAAAAAGACGCACAGGAGAGCTTATCATTACAAATGCACTAATATTCTAGATAACCTCTCTGCACTTTAGTTCCAACATGCAAGATCAATTACCAATTAAACGCAAACAATAAATTTTAGCAACAAAAAAGCTATGACCACCTCCATCTATCTCTAGACATGACTCATGCACATAATATCCGATAAAAAATTAATCTGTCTTGTAGCATGTGCAGTATGATTATACTAATTGCAAGCTCTTCCTTCCCAAGTAAAATAGATAAATGCCAACCAGAGGAATTGTTTAACTTATACCTCATGCTCTGGTATGTACACGATGATTGGCTGGTTACATAACTTTGAAAGTACCTGCAAGAACATTGTCATTGGTCAGTACCTCACGTTTCATTCAAAAGGGTTTGTGCATCCAAGGAAGGGATGAAGAAAAGTTTCAATGGGAGTTCTACTTAGAAATTTCTCAATCGTTAAATATCAAACAAGATACTAAACATTTACTTATTATGAATATTAATTCAAAACATGATATTAAACATTTATTTATTATGGATATTAATTATATAAAATAAACATTTATATGCGACGCATAAGCTAAAATACTCATTTACTTCAAAATTTGAATCATTTAATTTCTAGACAGTCAAATTTTCCCATTCCTCGATGAGATAAAGTTTTATGGGTTACAATCTCCGATTAACCTGCAAGCTCCAGCTACAAACACACTGAAGGTAAAATATTTTATTAAACCTTGTGCGAAAATGTCATTGACTCATAGTCTATTGACTTCCACATCAATTTGAAGTCATTCAACTGTAATCTTTAGAATACATTTTGCTGTGAAAAGCATAGCTTTATCCATAATGCAAGATCTTATATCATAGACCAGAGCTCAACAAAGTCTAATATCTTCACATATAAATAAATGGGGCAAAGAGAAAGACGTTAATGACACTGAAATTACAATAAAAAGTTAGAAGATCCACTATGAAATATTTAAATTAAACTGATATAAACTCCAAAGGTCAACTGTGAAATGTATTATCCTTAAGATAAAAGATGTAAGAAAGTAAAGCTTGCAATATTTAGGAGGTAAGCATAAAGGAAGCACTTACCAATAGCTCTGATTCTCCTCCCCAGAAATCAGGTCGTACAATCCGTTGGCAGTAACTGCAAAAAAACACACATTTAATTATGACATTTAACACAAACTAACAATATACTTCACGATCTTTATTTTCTGTTAACGCTTCCAAAACATACCGATTTAGAGGTTCATCAACTGTGATGGCAATGAGGGCTTCTTCATATAAATTACGTTCAGCCTCATTTTCACATATAGCTTCTTTCACAGCCATTCTTAATTCATCTGTGTTATCACATGCAAGGCAAAAATAGACAAGAAAAGAAAACCGAAGAGAAAGGAGAAAAGAGGTTATAACTTACAAGGCACGAAAAAATAAACATGGCAAGAAGACAAGTAGCCCAGTTTGATAACAGAAGCAGCCAAAATTATCATAGCCTAGCTGTTTCACATGTAATTCTGTAATAGAAAACAAAACAAACAAAAGCAAGGGAATCACCAAGCATACTTCCAGTAGTATATCAGCATACCTGCATTTTCTCTCTCCTCACGTTGATTGAGAACAGTTCCCTTATTGTAAGCCATTCCTTTGACCTTATGTCATGAACCAAATGTTAACATTTACCAACTAAATCAATATGAAAAACTTGCACGGTGGAAGCTCAAACTTATGAAGAGATTTGGCAGTTTATATTTAACAAATTTATATGCCCAAAAGAATGTTGCATTACAACTCATACAAATACAGCTTGTAAAAAAATCATAAAAATAAGGTATGTTCCGTAAAGACACTGTCCAGGCTTATTGATCATTCACCACCCAACTTTTCTAGACCTATTATTGAAGAGTAGTGCCATGCAAAAAACCTTCTGGATCTCAAGGTTAATTAGATTATTTGCACTACATGACAAAGACTACACTAATGACACAGACAGAAATTATTAATGCACTAGAGTAAAAAATCAGTGCTAGAAAACTCAAGCACACAAGATTTGATTCCAGTTTTAAGTTGTAACTCTCAAAAAAAAGGAGTTCTTCACCAGCAACCTCAAACTTAATATGACTAGTCCAGTTAATACTATATATTCTATATTACTTTGATTTGCACTCTCTTCTCATAATTCTTTTAATCTTTTCATCCTAATAGCCAGCGGAGACATCATATTGAATGCCACTAACAAAAGTACAAAAAATAATACCAGTGCACGAAACAGACATCGCCCATCCCCTGTAACCTTCTGAATTGAGAAACGCTCAAGTTTCTTCATTGCGGGAGAGTATCCACTACTGTGAAGACATAGTGATGGGGAAACTTGTCAAAATCCTAAGCATTGAAAGAAGAGTTCAAATATAATCCACTTTTCTAAAGCATTCAACCCTATCAATCAAATCTGTTATTCTGAAAACCCTTATTAAGGATAAATTCATGAAATTAGGATACAAATTTCCAGTGACTATGGACTAAATTTGGGGACATATACATAGACCCACTTTGTTCCACGCAGCTATAACAATAAATAAAATTACATGTCAAAATGTAGTTTCTACCCCTATACATTGCATGAAACTTATTGTCAATTTGGATCCAATACAGAAAAGTTCTTCATTCATATCTTCAATGTTATTTTCACCATATGTTGCCCTTGTAACACCATCAGATTAACATGGAGTTATTAAGAAGCACAGGAACTGTCAGGACTAAAAGTTAAAGTATTTCTGCTCCTTATTTATGGCACTCATTTTTAATCTAGGTGGAGATTGAAATGATCTATGGAAAGCTTATTTGGCATAAGAAAGTGTCTTATAACCTCTTTGTAAGCTTCTTTTCCACCTAATTCAACACACTTCATGGCGAAGCTTATCAGAATAAACTTTTCAAATCCTATTACAGCATTACATAACTTAATAACAAATGCTTCATCACTCTGTTTATTCAAACACACATCCTACACTTCACTGACTACTATATTATAACGACAATAAACAGATATAATTAATTTTTTTTTATCAGCATGATTAATTAATTAATTAAATTAAAAATGATAATACGTTTAGGAACAATTTTTTATTTATTTAAAATGAATGTGAGGTAAATATATCAAAAACATATTTGAACCTAAAAGATTAATAAAATGACAGATAGAAGCACAAGAAAAAGACGAAATGAAAAAACTCACGAGGAGGAGCCAATTCTGGCGAAAAAGAGAGTGCTACGATTCCCAATTCCAAACAAGCTTGTGCTGTTGTTCGGAGGAGCAGCAACTGAAGGAACCGGGGAAGAAACAAGCTCGAATTTCGCAGTCCCACTTCTGAGTTGCTCGAGAATATCCTCTGAGGTAACGAAATCAAAATAGTGAAAAGAGTGTTTTCATTTTTGCGTGTGCTTTGTTTGAAGAGATAGAGATGAAAGGAACATAAAATTAGGGAAAAAGAAGAAGAAGAAGAAGAAGAAGAAGAAGAAGAAGAAGAAGAAAATGTTGATGGAGGTGGTTACCATTGAATTTGAAAGGGTTGTGTGCCATGAAAAGAGAGGGAAGGTAACGTAGGAAGAGATAAGTGTGAGAAGGCTCTGTAAGAATGCTTTGCTATTATTCAAAACGCAAGAACACGAATAACTCAAGTAAACGTCTTTTCTAATTTCCTAAAACTATTTTTTACATAACTAATTATACATTAAAAACCTACATTTTTTATATAACCAGACTATAACTTTCAAATATTCTTATTTTAATATTTCTTATATCATTTAATTTTAAAATTATTATATATATATATATATATTTATTTTTAAACTCAACAAATTAAGACTTATATACACTTCTAAGAATTCTCAAACTATCATCATTTTTCTTTCTGCATATATGCGAATAAGTTGCAAAATTAGTAAACTGGTTCAACTTTTTTTTCTTTTTTTTTTCTATTGGGGAGTTTTGGAATTTTTTACCTTAATGGGTAAGCCTTATAAATTTGAATTTTGAGATTATACATAAGTGATGTTTGGAAAATATGATTTTCATATGATGGAATGTAAATTGAAGTTGTGTATAAATTATATGATTATATTATTGTTTTTTTTAATAGAAGTTGTGCATATTAAAGATGATCATCTTTTATTTTTTTATTTTTTTATTGTTTTTCATTATATCTTTTGTCTTTTGTTTTGTTATATTTTTGTTGTTGTTTATCATGATATCTCTTGTTATATAATTTTTGAGTTCATATCAATAAGAGGTTTTTTTAAGGGTGTTTTTTCACTTTCCTTTCAATAAATGTGTATATGCACAAAGGAAATTAGAACAAGACAAGAAGAAAACAAATAAAGAAAGAAATGAAAAGAGACTTAGTTGTTGATGACCTCCAAATCCGACTCTTGATTCCAAAATGATGGGAGCATCCTCAAGAGACTAGCAAAAGACTTAGAAAATTTATTAAACTTCAAATTTCTTCAAGAGAAACTCATGTTCCTCTCTCTAAGAAGGATCCTTAAACGAGAAAGGAGAAGATTACTCCTATATAAGTCCTTAAGGACAAAAAGACAAGAATATAAGAAAAATCAATTTTCATTCAATTAAGGTGGGGCAACAGGCTCTATAAATACATGCCTAGCTCCTTTGCACTCTTTGCTACAAAATATGTGGGACAAAATGCAAAATCAGGATGCACAAATAAGCAAACTAGAGAACTCATGCTCTCCATGTAGCTAGTGCACATTTTGGCCTAAAATGGCCCTATTTTCCATGAAGTGGGACTCTTAAGTTCTCTCCTTTATATGCAACTCTTCCTTGACCTATTTTGACTAAGTTTGGACGTCTACAAGGCCCAATGAGGACCCAATTAAGGCCTAAGTGTGCCTATACTAAAATATAGGGGAAAATACCTACACCTATACAAAAAAATCTACTATTACACAATGTGTACAAGACTAAAAAATAGGAAGAAAATTCTACTTTTCTTTTTAGAGTGTTCCTCCATGAGGCTTCATTTTCTCCTTTTCTCTTAAATGTATGGCGGTTGGATGGTTTCCATCAAAGAATTATGAGCTCTTTTTGGTACCTAAGGCATTTCTTTTTAGTTTTGGGAAATTTCTTCTTATGACATTTGAAATTCCAAACTTGCCACACTGAAGGCAAACACCCTTAACCCTTTTATAATTTTATTTGTTTTTTATTTCTTATTGATAAGATCATATGTTTGTCCATATTTGTTATAGGCATGTCTAAAAGTAGAAAATAAGAGATGTAGTGGCTTAGAACTTCCAAAAAAGTAATTAAAAGTCATGTTTGCAACATAATACTTTTTCTTTTAGAGTTTTAATATTCCTAGCATTTGACCTCTTAATCTTTTTTAGGATATAGATTTTTTCATCAATTGCTACTTGATTTCTTTTCAATTTTTCATTTTTAACTAACAAGATTTTGAACTTTTGCTTTAATTTGAAAAATTGTTTAGAAACTGAGTTGTAGCCTGATGGAGATCCATCTAACCACCACTAAGTCAGGCTAAGAGGAACGAAGAAGATGAAGCATATAAATATAAATATCATTCTCTTCAGCCCTCTATATACTTGTATAGAATAGTTTAGTATTTTTCAATCTTGTATTCTAGATTGAACCATTTTCAAAGCTTTGTATGATGAAATGAGTATAGTACAATTTTATGCAAGTATTAACTAAGGGGTTTTTCTCTAAACCCTAACTAAACCTAGCAAAGGAGCACACTTTACCCTAACCCTAGGAGAAGCTTACACTCTAGGTTAGGGTTTGGGTAGCTTGTGCAGCAAGTTAGGGTTTTTACCTTGGCTTTTCTAACCAAACTTCTTATGCAATCTAGGGTTAAAAACTTGCTCTCCAAGTCTTCTCCATCTGTAAATAGACCTGCACACCATGTACATTGCAAACTTGAGTGAAGTATTGATATGCTAGTGAAGTATTTCCATCTCAATCTCTTTTAGTCTCTCCCTTTCTCTTGCTTTTACTTGAACTAGTGAATTAGTTTAAAGAGTTAGCTAGAAGTTGACCTAACCTCTTTTTAGCACCTATTCTCCTTTGCATTCACAACTCATGGTTAATTTCACCGTTCCAAAGTACTTCTATTGCTTCATTCTCTTTCAAATCATCATCCACACCGAAGAACATCAATGGAGCCAAGGAGAACTCCATCATAACCCATGAGAAGATTTTCATAACAAAAGATTGTTCTCGTCTTCTTCACCAAATGATGAACAAGATGAGTAGAAATTTGAAACAAAATAAGAGTTAGGATTAGAAGATACCTCTTCTTCAATTCCTACCATCAAACACAAGTTAACATGCTCTACATTTAACCTAGAGTCTAAATCCTCCACGTGGCCATCACGATCTTCTTCTTCAACTTTGGACACTCTCGTGTGTCCAAGTTTTCTTCACTCAAAGCATATCATCTTTGAATATTATTTGTCCTTATTCTTTTGGACAAAACTCTCCCTTTTCTTGTAAGAAACCTTTTGTTTCCTTATCTTCTATGTTCATAGATTTACTTAAACTTTCAACACATTAATGAGATTTTCTACTTGGTGGAGTTTTCAGACTCAATGTAAGACACATCTCCATCATTTAGTTGATAGTTAGGAGTCCCTTATCTTTGTAGTTATTTTTAACTTGCAAAGTTTTTTATATTTACTTTTAGATAAGAACAAATAAGAGTGCACCTCACCTTGTTATTTAACTTCATAGTGTTAAATTCTTCTTCCTCCTAGTCTTATTCTGAAAAGGTGATCACAATATCTCCTTACTAATGATCCTTGGTAGTATGTGAACTTAACATACATTTCCATATGATCTTTCCAGTATGGAAAGTCTTCACCGAGGAAGGCTAAAGACCATGTAAAAGATGTTCCTTTTATGATGAGGTGTTACTCCATTCCTATCATTATTATTGGATCTTTTCCTCTAAGAACTCTTAGGCACTTAACCCTTTAGAAGCTAAGTGCTAATACCAATTGTGAAAATAGGTCAAAACACAATAAGAGAGAGTTAGATTGTGTTTTAAGACTTTTTATAATCTTCGTAATGTATAATAATCTTTGAGTAAGAAGTCAAAAAATAGTTTTAACCTGACAAATGATGAAAGGAAACGTTTTCTAAATTTTAGTTTGCAAATCTCTCCTTCTTTCGTTAGTGCAATACAATAATATGCAATGAGCGAGGAGAGAAAAAAAGATTCACTCTATTACTTTTATATTGGTTTGTTTGATAATGTAGATTATATATAATTTTAAATCAGTTGATTGAGTTTCGTTATGCAAACTACTACTGTAAGTTACAATCCAAGTATTATTTGTAACTCAATCACTCCTAGCTAATAACACCAATCCTAACAAAAAAATGTAGTATTATTTGGAATGTAGCCACTCTTGCTTAAACAACCTTAGTATTTTTTGGAACTCAATCACTTTTAACTAAACCATTGAGTATTGTTTGGATTGCAGTTATTTTGGCTAATTTAAAGTATTTTTTGGATAACAATCACACTTGGCTAAGACACTAAGTATTTTTTAAAATGCAACCACTCCTAGCTAAACAAACTAGGTTTGTATAAGAACTCTTAGTTTGCTTTATGAACACTATTAAGACTCTAGATGATTTAGTCAGTCTTAAACGATCTCATGATAAGAGACTCTAAGCACGTTTTGATGATAATAAGAAAACTATAAAAATAAGTGTTATGTTTTCTAACAATAATATTAAGAGTGCAGTAGACGTTCTCCTAGAAGGAAGAAAGATGATGTTACAGAAAAAGCGTTTGACATTGTCAAATACTATATATATCCTTGGCAAACAATAATATAAGTGAACACAATAGTGATCGAACTCGCTAAGACGATGATTTAAATAATGAAAGAATAATACACACATATTATATATATGTATACATATATATATATATATACATTCTAATTTGGTTAGAAAACATTCTTATAATTAGGGATGACAAAGCTGGATTCTCTGTCGCGCCACGCATAAGGGCCAACACGCGGGTTTGCGGGCCAACCCACATTCTTTTTTTTTCTAACTTTGCGTGGAGCGGTGCAACAACGACATGACAATGACGTGGCAGCGAAGCGGTAGTGATGCGACAACGGAGCAACTGCGGTGCGATAACCGAGCGACAACAGCGAGCGGAGCAGCGCGACGGTGGAGGCTCGTCTCATGGTCGTGCGCGTCTGTGCCTCCGTTATAGCACTATAGATGGAGCGGCGCGACAACAGCGTCGGTGACCGTGAATGTGTGTGGGTTGAAGCGAAATGGGATGAAGAAGGAAGAAAACTTAGATGTGCTTGTGCATTAGTAACGAAATAGTGCAACACATATTTTTTCTTTTTTTTTTTGCGACCAACCCGCCCCGCCCCATCATTGGCCCCCACGGACTGCGGGTTATGTGAGACGGGATAAAGTGGGTATGTGGGTTGAAAACTTGAACTCGTCCCACGATTTTTACTAACGCGGACTACGAGTCGCCCCGCTTTCATATCCCTATTTACTTATCATGAAAATAATATTTTTTTAAAGAATATTCTAATTTGATTAGGAAATATTTTAGATTATACCTAAAATAAACTTAAAAAATAATGATTTTCATGTTCACAAATTTTATTATACTTTAAAAAATATAAAAATCAGAATCTTTTAAACATATATAATTAAAATTAACGTAGTTACTTTATATATTTACTTGCCATGTTAGAAATGACAATGCAATTAACTATTTGTGTTAATTTTCATAAAATTTAATTAATATATAAATACATTAACAATTTACAATAATTGATATTAGGGATTGGAATTTATAAAGGTAAATTCTATTACCTATTTTATTCTTTATATATTATATTCATCAACCAAGTTTTAGTTTTTGTTATCCGAAAATACTAAACATAAAATATTTAATTATATTTTTACCTTAATAAAGATTTATAAATATTTCAATATATAATTATAACATTATAGAAATTAATAAAAAATGCCCAGATGGACACATTAGTTATAATAATATAAAACTTATAAATCATAAACTTAATACTGTGTATAAAAGGTTTTCCGAAACTTAAATTATATTAATTATTATTCTATATTTGTAATAATTATTAATATATAATATGAAATAAAATAGATTAAAATAACAATATTTAAAAATAAATAAATAAATAAATAATTAATTAATCACACTGTTGTGAATATGACAGTCACATATTTATTCGATAGTGATACTTGGTTGGTGAGAATGAGAAAATCATGTGGTGAAAAATATAAAAAGAGATATAAAAACTAAAACTAAAAATTTTGTTTTAAAATTTTGAAAATTGAATTTAAACAAAATTAAAAAAAAATAATTCTGATTATTTATACTGATGCATAGGTAAGAATCGTGAATTTCTTCTTCTGCGACCTCTTCCTGCTAAGTGTTGTTTCTCTCTCCGTGCCTCCGTTCTTCTTATTCGATAATTAAAACACAAAGCAACAAACAAACTTCACTTTCTCTCTCTATCTAACTCTAACAAACAAACCCCTTCTCTCTCCACTTCTACTTTCTCTCTCTAGGGTTTCGACGCGAACTCTCACTCTCGCTCTCTCTGCTCACCAGGATTGTAGGGTTCCGTCTTCGTGCGAATTGCGTAACCGTGGTGATCGACCGAGTTTTGATTCTCCGCGTTTCTCTTTGCTTGCTCAGGTTTGTGAATTTCGAGTCTTCCGTGCCTTCACTTGTGTTAAATTCTACGCCTGGATTTTGATGTGTCTGTGAGTTTTGATTCTGCTTGCCGTGTTGCTCCTCAGAGTTGGAAGATGAGATGACGCGAAATGAGGTTGGAAATTCAATTTTTAATTTGTGAAAATTTGTTTTCGTAATCGGTCGAGAACCTTGATTTTGCATTATTTTATTAGTTTTATTGTTTTTCATGATTGCTTGAGCATTTCGTAGTTGAAGTCATTTTTGCAAGTATTGAGTTGTAGTAATTGTGGCTAGCTGGATGATGGATTTGCTGTTTCTGAATGGTGCAGGATTGTTGCAATTACTGACATACAAGGTTGTGTGGGAGTATTGAAGCTTATACTGTGGAGGACGAATGTTGTTGCTTGATGCTTGATGATTGTTGCAATGGACTTGAATGCCTCGCCGGTTCCAGAGGAAGATGAAGATATTTTTGAAGAGAAGATACATGTTGAAGAGTTTCATGCACCTGAAGAGCGCATAGAAACTGGAGCTGATATAGCACGCCGGGTACACTTCCTATATGCATTTTTGTCTTTTTTTTATCCTTTTTTTTGTACCATGGCAGTGACCTAGTTTGTTGGCTATGTGGTGCCATGCATGAGAACTACTTTGATGGTACTTCCTCATATTATTGGATAAACTGTTGAAATCTTTTATGAGCAGCCCGTGTGTAGAGCATTCTATATTTTCTTTACTTTGGTGTATAAATTGATGCTTCTGATATCAACATTTAATACTTGTTGATTGGCAGATGGATGGATATTTTATATAATGTCCATACAATATTATTTGCATCATTTTGTAATCTCTTTAGTTTTTCTGGTATAATGGTTTAATATTAATGCTGAACAGCTACCGTAGCATCTTATGGAATTCAGTCAGGCCTGGTTAATTTATAAATCTCTTTCTGTTGTCACCTTCATTGCCTACTATTTGAAATTGTCATATAGATTGACTTCAGCTTCTACTTCTTTTTTCTTTATTTGAAATCCCAGAATCGAAGAACACATTACCCAATAAATTTTAACTAATTTAATTTTCAAGTTTAAAAAGTTATAGTAACCAAACAACATTACCCTTTTTTGTAACTTCAAATTTCAAGTAACTTTTGAGTTCCAAAAATTCAGGCCAAACACTATCTAAGGAACTATGCCAGTAGTGCAGCAGCAGCAGTAATCGTAACCAAGTATTCCACGATTTAGAAAAAAATGATATATTCATGCGAATCCATGCAGTTGTGCATATGCAGGAGAAGGAATTCATCTTGTAATTTTGTTGTATTGACTTGATAGTATAAGTTTGTTAGTTGTTGAACCTATTTCTGGCTGGTTAATTTAGTGAGGTGATGGTAGTAATTGCTTTAAATACTTCACTTTGTTGTCTACCTACTTGCAATAAAGGAGAGCTATGATTAATGACTAAATGAATTTGGGTTAATTCAAATTTTACTGCCAAATGTCTTGTAATGCATATCATTTGAGTCAAACTATAAGCTTTGAGAATTTGTTGTCCTTTATGTTCATATTTCTTCTCATATTGACAACTTTTGTGTGTGACAAGTTTTTGTTTAAAAACGAGTATTTAGCTTATTCTTTTGGGGGTATAATTAAGCCAAACCAATAATGTGCCTAATAGGCTCTTGAGAAAATATAGGAAAAAAGGAATTTGAGATATCTTAACTTAGATCTCTCTTTAGACTCATATTCATATTTATAGATATTTGTATCTTGCAAGAAAAGTACAAAGAGAGAGGAGAGGAAATAAAAAGAGTTCACCCTAGGACCTTGATTACATTTAGGTACAACACCAATCCTTTATGAAGTTGTTCAGAAAATATGATAAACTATTTTAACACTCCCCTTTAAGCCAGAGTGTACAAATTGTATGTACCAAGTGTGAAACATATAAATAGAATTCGAGATTGTTGGAGATCATACATCGACTAGAGACAAGGCCAATTCATAGTATATAAGTAGGTGCAAACCTCACCTTATAAGCCGATTTTGTGAGGATGAATTAGGCTTAAACCCATTTCTTAAGATAGTATTAGAGCCTATTCTAGCTAGGTTTGTTGGGCCTATTATGCCACTCGCTATCGAACTTCTATCAGACTACCCACAAATATAGTCTGAAGCACGAGATGTACATGCCTCAAGGTGGGGGAGTGTGTTGAAAATTTTGCATTGACTAGAGATGAGATCAATTCATAGTATATAAGTGAGAACAAATCTGACCTTACAACTCGATTTTGTGAGGATGAGTAAGGCTTAAACCCACTTCTTAAGAGAGACCTTCTAAAAGATTTTATGAAAATATTTGCAAGTTGGTCATTGGAGCTAACAAACTTAGTAGAAATTTCTTTGGATGGCAACTTTTCTTGAGCAAAATAATAGTCAATTTTTGTGTTTGGCCCTCTCGTGTAATGCATGGTTGGAAGCAATGTGGAGAACTTATTGATTATCACAATACATCCTTATATGCTAGATTTCTCAAATTTTAGTTATTGGAGGAATTGTGTTATCCACACAAGTTCACAAGTGAGTGACGCCATCTATACTCAACTTTAGCACTTGATTAAACAACCATATTTTGTTTCTTGCTTTTCCAAGAAATACTATTCCCTCCCATGAAAATACTATTTAGCTGTGCAACATGAGTTAGTGGGAGATCTATCTCAATCAGCATCACAATACTAAGAGATTAGGGCATTTCCTTTAGCAAACCTTGTCTTGGAGCCTTTTTGAGGTAATTCATGATGCAAATGACAACGATACAATGATCAATACAAGGAGTTTGCATAAAATGACTAATCACACCAGAATAAAAGATAAGTCCACTAATAGAGATAAATAAGTTTTGTAACTAGTGTTCTATATCTTTATGGGTTTGAGAGAGGATTCACTTTGTTTTGCCATTAATTTCAGTTTTGGATCCATCTATAGGTCTACAATCTATCATGCATGTTTCTTTCAAGATATCAAACATATTTTCTCTGAGAAATCACAATACCCTCCTTTGATTGAACCACTTAAATTTGTAGAAAGTATTTTAGACATCCAAGATCTTTGGTCTAAAAGTGGTTGCAAAAATGCTCCTTTAGTTGAGGGATTTTAGTAGCATTATACCTTAAGGTTATCAACGTACATAATTAAGTAAACATGTTTTCTTGGAGATGCATGATAGTAAAAAATTTAATGATTCACTTCACTATAGTTCAGCTCAAAGATTTGAACAATGTGACTAAATCCAAATCAAGTGCATTTGCTTGAGACCATAGAGATATCGACACAATTTAAAAACCAACTCAAACTCCCCATGAGCACGAAATCTAGGAAGTTTCTCCATGTAGATTTCCTTTTTTAAATCACCATGAAGGAAATTGTTCTTAATATCTAATTGATGGAGAGGCCAACCATGGTTCTTATTTATCGTGGGGCCACTCAGAAAGTTATTTGCGCAATGTTTGTGCAATAACAAACTTTGGAGATTCATGCCACTTCTTTGTTTACAATAGAGGTAGGAGACGGGAGAAAGTTAACTTGTGATGGGGTATGCCCTTAGATGCGGATGGAGATACAGGGTCTAAAATTCAAACAAGGCTTTTCTGTCTTTGATCTTGGAGGGGTCGATATGGTGCTAGGAATGGCTTGGTTGGCTAGTTTGGGTGTAATAAGAGCAAAATTCTGAGAATTAACTCATAAAATTCCTGTGATTGATGGATATCACACATTGAGAGGAGATTCAAATTTAACTAGAACAGTGGCTTCTTTCAACTCTGTCCTCAAGGCTCTACGTAATCAAGGCCAAGGCTTTCTAGTGCAATACTATTCGTTGCAAGCTAAGAGAAGCGAACCAACACACTATGTTGCTTGGATTGAGGTAGTTTTGGGAGAATATGATTCAGTCTTTCAGGAGCTGCAAGGATTACCACCCAATAGAAGACACAACCATGCGATTCGACTGAAGAAAGCATCTCATTCCCTACATCAAATTGTATAAATGTTCTCTACATTAGACCGTATAGGTACCTATACTATTAGAAGAGCAAAATTGAAAGATTGGTAAATGATATGCTCAACTTTGGCATAATTAGATCGAGTATTTAGCCGTTCTTATTAGGGGCAAGGAACAAAATAAGAGATGGGGGAAAAGGAGGGGGAGATTCTTGGATATCAGGTAGTTGGGAAGGGAGAGACCAAGCTCTCAACTTCTTGGAAGGGAATCCTTGTATTCAACCTGAACTCATTGTCGGTGTAATTTGGGATAAAGATGAGTTCATATTTCTATACCAGTTAGTTTCTATCATGAATGTAACAAAATATTTAAACCCCCAATATGTTGTGGCTTGGCCCCCAAATATGAAAATGAATGACAAAACAAGTTACATCTTGGTTCATTTTTAGAAAAAAAGATCTGTAATGTTTCCTTGCTGACACAACTCACTCCAAAACTTAAAGTTTGCTAAGTTCAGAGAACTGTTTGTTTTAATTTTTGCTAATGTATGTGGATGACTTGAGCAATTATGCAAAAATTGTTCAGAAAACAATATAACTTGAGAAAAAAGAATTTGATTGGTACTTTTAAAACTGAAATAGAAGATCACCACCCCAAAAATTCATGTCTTGTGCTATATTTAGTTTTAATTAGAACAGGATGGATTTCTAACAATAATTCTTTCTGAGATACCAATCATACATGCATATTTTCTTCTGCATCATGGGGTTTATGAATAATAAGAGTTTCAACCTGGGTTTTGTTTGCCTGTCTTTTCATTCACTCAATTCCTTTATTACTGCTTGTTTTTAGGAGCGTGAAGAAAGAAAGAGACGGTTGAAGAGAGAACGACCAGATGACAGACCTGTTCATGTGTCACAGTCACCAGGATATGATCAGCTATTTCCCGCTAAGAACCTTAAATCATATGATAAAAGCAGGCTTCCTCCAGGTAAGAGTTTCTTTCCACGAAGCACTTTCTGCCTCATTTCTGGTAACTACTGATGCTAAATTTAGACATTTCTTAATATATTTTATCCTTGTGACATTATTTCTGTGGGTTTATGTATCATGGATGATAAGTGTTGTACAGAAGAGGCTATGATGTTGCTATGGCAGAAAGTGATGGTGGTGGAAATCCCACAGACTGCCATTCTATGATGGTGGCTTGGCAGGTTCTTTGTTGTGGGCTATGGTGGTCAGGAAGTGTTGATGGTTTCTGCAATTGCTATAGTGTAGTACATTCTGAAAAAGTAAGAGGGAAGGAGCTAGGTCATGTGACCTGATCTGAACCCAGCCAAAAAAATGGGAAAGACCTAAAAAGAAAAGAAAATGTTTGGGTTTGGTGACCTGACTTGAACCTAGGCCCAAAACATTTTGAATTGGGAACCAAGAAAAAGAAAAGAGGTTGGGTCAACTGACCAAAACCCCACTCATAACACTTTAATAGAGTCCGTTTGATCAGCATACCCTAATGGATTTAAAACAAAGTGTTTGATTTATGATACACAGCGTATGAACGGACCTGCACTGCACAAGCAGTGATACTGATTGGACCTGCACCGCACTCAGCAATAATGAGTTTGTGATTGATGTGTTGAAAATATAAAACACATTCAATACTTACATTATAAAGGAAATATGATGATTAGTAGAGGATGTTGTAGGAAAACTTAAGATTATTCTTTTATGTATATACATTATATTTCTTTTGCAATGATTTTGTCATCCAATGATGTATTTGTGTGGTGGATTTTTGGATTGCAGACATAATCTGCCCTTATTAACAGTTTGTATTCAGTTTTATAACCATTGTTTATGGGGAATAAATTTGGCCAAATATTTAATTATAACCTTTTGTTTATATGGTGGGCTTTGGATTGAATGGTCCAATTGAAAACATTTATTTATTTATAAAATGCAGACGGATACATTTTTATTTCCTTTAGTCCCAAGTTACAATTGTTTTACATGTTCATGAAAAACTTATTCTTTACATGCAGGGTGGTTGGATTGTCCTTCATTTGGCCAGGAAATTTTTTGCATGATACCTTCCAAGGTTCCACTCGGTGAATCTTTCAGTGATTGTATTCTTCCTGGTAAAAGATATTCATTTAAACAAGTGATACATCAACAAAGAGTTTTAGGGAGAAAAGTAAGTAGAATTTATTCAAAAATGGAACACTTCATTTAGATTTCTGTTTCTCTGTTTTTTGTTCTTCTTTGTCATTGAATTTTTCTTCAATTTTGATTTCTTTTTGTTTTCCAATTGCAATCTCTGCTTCATTATCAGAACAATTTAGAGAATTAATGTTCTATTTCATGCAAAGAGATGTTATGCATAAAATTTGCTGATTCTTTTTTTCTTCCATTTTGTGCTTATGTTTTGCAGCTTGGCCTGGTGATTGATTTGACAAATACCTCTCGATACTATCCTGTGTCTGATTTGAAAAAAGAGTGCATCAAGCATGTTAAGGTTTGTCGTAGCCAAATTTTAGTCACCATCTCAAGATTTACTAATTTTGTCTTTGAAACTGTGACACCTCCATCTTGTCCTTACATTTGAAGATCATTGCTGTGGTTTAGATTCAATGCAGGGGGCGTGATTCTGTACCTGATAATTTAGCTGTGAACCAGTTCGTCTATGAGGTTTCTTTCTTTCTATATTATATTTTGTTGGAATTATTTAGGTAGAATAATTTAGCTTTCTTTTTTGTTCCTTGGTTTGATTTGGAATGTAGTTTACTTGTAGCTCTAGGAAATAGGAACATCTTTATTACCTTTGTAATATGCTCCAGAAATAGGGTGCTTGATACTTCCAAAACTATTTAGCATGTATTTATATATCATCTTTCCTTTAGATAATGTTTTGTAGGAATTTCTGCTGTAGAATCTTTGTATAACATGAACTTCTATTTTGTTTTTAACTATCACAGAATTTAAATATCATCTTATCTTTGCAATTTTTTATTTATTATAAACTAGATGTTTTGCTTTCCGGGTCTCTTCTCTACTTGGTAGCAGAGCTCTTTTGAAACTTGCATGCAAATCTGAGAATGCGTTGCCATTTTGAGGAAAAATGTTATACTTTCTCCTGTTTCATTAGAGAACAAAATTTTGCTTTCTTCCGTTTTTGAAAAAAGACATTCACTATGACAAGAAAACAACATATTACATGAGTTTGGTTTGGAGGATAAAAGGTCCTCCTAAGAGAAAAAGAGGAAACAAATAAGAAAGATCAAGAAAAACATCAATGAAACTTCCCGGTCTCTTTTCTAGAAGAGAAATTCTTATAGAACATGTATCCAGTGGAAGTTATCTGTATCATCTTACCTAGTGTTATTAGTTTTTAACCATGCAATTATTTACATTTCCAGGTTTCACAATTTTTGTTACGTCAAAAACACCCAAAGAAGTATATACTTGTTCATTGTACACATGGACATAATCGTACAGGGTACATGATCATCCACTATCTAATGCGTGCCATGTCCATGTCTGTTACTCAGGTCAGTTATTGAGGAGTTACCTTAAATGTGGTTCTCCTCCTCCCTCCCCACACTCTCTCTGTTCAAGATATTGCTTAAGTTTAATAAATATACTTTATTTGTCCATTTTGTAGGCAATAAAAATATTTTCTGAAGCTCGTCCTCCTGGAATCTACAAACCTGATTATATTGATGCATTGTACGCATTTTATCATGAGAAAAGGCCTGAAATGGTAGTTTGTCCTCCCACTCCTGAATGGAAGAGGTCTTCAGAATTTGATCTCAATGGTGAAGCTGTTCCAGATGATGATGATGATGGAGTACCAGGTCCTGATTTGCAGGTATGGATAATTCACAGAAAGAGTTTTGATGCTATTGAGCTGTTTATTTGCTTTGTTTCCATTCTTCTAATGTAAAGGCTTCACAAAGTCAAATATAACTAATAATTTTATTTTATAAAATTTTTGGTATGTTTATATCTATTTAAAATTGAAACGGAAATTGTTTAAATTGACGAACAATATATAATTTGATTCATTGTCTCTAAACCTTACAATTTGATAGAAATTAGGATTCATGCTCATAAAATTAGCTTGGTGATTCATGATTTGATACCTTGGTTTGTGTTAGAATTATGATCATTATTGTATCGTACAGCTTTCATAAAGCTGTTTTTTTGGTGTATGTACCTAGCCTAAGGGTATACCTTTTCCTTGTAATGTACTCTCTTTCTCATATATATATATATATAAAATAAAATATACATCAGCTGAGCATGCAACTCACTGGTTTTTTATCACATCTACATTTAAGTCTTTGATCCATATATTCTTGATATACAATATTCTGTTCATTCCTTTGCTATTGATAGTTCTTGTGGGAAATATGAATATGGGACATAAGAGGAGTCTGGGTTATAACAACCTTATGTGGCAATGAGAGTAGGAAGGAAAAGGAAACAATTAGTGGTTGAGTTGAGTATGTAGGATACAAAGTTTTCTGGTTACTTTTTCCTCTTTCTCTATATTGTAGTGTTACTTGTAAAAGGTGCTATCTCACCAAGCCTCTGGCTAAAGCTTAGTTCTGTCTACACAGGGTTCTCATACCTTTTGACTGAGGGTGTGGGGGACTGAGAGTATATTGGATGACATGGTTTACATCCTTTTGTGTATTGTTATTGTATAGTTGTTACCAGCTCACCAGTGCAAGTACATGCCAGCTGTGTATTCTGCTGTAAATTTATTTGCATGTAACAGTACAATATAAATATCTGAGTTCAGAGAAACTCAACTTAATAATAACAAAATCACATTTAATCATCTTCTCTCAAATTCTCTGAAATTAGAATAGAATTCTTCAGTTAGAAGCCAAGATTGGAGTGAGTGCAAGTTATTGAGTGAGTTATTAGGTTTTTGGGCTAGGAGGGATAGAACCCTGATGTTCTTCCCTGTTTCATCTTTTATTTCTTGTTTTGTGAGTGATTGTAATTGAGATTTATCCCAATCTGTCTGTTATAAAACATCTAACTCCTGTTGTTATGTTTCGTTTCTTTCCACACTGTCAACAATATTCATGCAGAAATATTGGATTTGGTTTTTTAATATGTTTTAAAGTTGATATTTCTTGTTCTCTCTCAGGAGAACCATGAGACAGACACGCGAATGACAAATGATGATGTTTTAGGAGATGAGATTCCTTCTGATCAGCAGGATGCATTGCGTCAGTTCTGTTATCAAACACTTAAATTGGGTGTGGGGGTAAGCCTTTTACATGGTTGTCTCTCATGCACTTTGTATTTCTTAGATTTGAGGACTTCTAAAATCAAAATGTTTCAGTATTAACTTCAGTTTGTCTTTCCGTTTATTGTTCAATTATATTACAATAAAGGAATTGATAGCGAGTATTCTGTTGCCAGTTATGTTATAATTTAATCATGTGTCTTTCTGTCTGTCACACACACTGGCTTTATTGGTAAGTTGTTAATAAATGCAGTTTATGTTACTTTATTTTTCTCTGTTCATCTTTTGACGCTTTCCTACTTCATGTATCTTCTATGCTTGGTATAGCTATTTCACTGGTTACTGATATGCAGGCTAGGGGACACACCCAGTTTCCAGGTTCACACCCAGTTTCTCTCAACAGGTTCCGTTATTTGTGCCATTAACATATTCTGATTTTATATTTTACTATAATATTTAATTATACATTAAACTTGTGGGGTGCTATTTCTTTTGCTAAGGTGCATGTATTTCTTTCATTGAACATCATATGTTTGTGCGCAGTGCTTTGCATTGTATTGCTAATAAGCATTTTTTTGTCCATTTTTTCCCCTTAAATGTCTAGAAATATAATTAATGCATGAAATTAAGAATAATATAAAAAAATATTTCCTTATATTTTGTCTGGTGGTTAATTTTAGTAGGATCTTTAATCATCTTCTTGTTTATAGATTGTAACTAACTAGTTTATACTCTATCAGTTGCATATAAATAGCTATGGGTGATTTCTTAAATGGTTTGATATTCCACCAGAAAATTAAAGTCTGTCATCTTTATATAACTTTTTCGTTATCATGATTTGTGGGAGAAGAGCTTCAGTAAGAAGGAATACACCATTTGTATACTCATCAATAAAACAGATTCTGCATAGGAGGTTTGGATAGTTGACAGAAATATGAACTTATTGCTGTATTTTGGTTGTTTATTGTTTGTAATTGTAATTTCTGAGAAGCTTTTGTGCCATTACTAAAAGATAAGTGTTTTGTTAGCTAGAGTATAAAAATAGGGTGTTGCTAAAAAGTGCACTAAGGGAACTGATTAAGGAGCATTAATACGCCCTATAATTTCTTCTAATTACTGAAAAAGGCATTATACACACCCTATAAATGCCATAGAAATAATATTTATTACGGTGTTAATTACTTACAGAAGCAAGTGTTAATTGACTTTAGAGTTTCAAAACGGGTGGTTATACTACATTATAATTAATTTTTTTTATTCTTTAATGATGCCCTAGGGGCAAACCCAAAAAACTAAATATCTTTTATTGTCTTTTATTGTTGTTTCAACAACTAAATCTCTTGCTGAAGTTGTAATTTATTTATGCACTATTGAAGATTTGTAAATTACTAGTTGTACTGATTTCATGACCCTGTTCCTTATTAACCTGACAATTGTTTTCATGAATTTATTTTGAATTTGGTTATGTTGCAGGGAAAATTTACAATTGTTACGACAACGCTACTATTATGCAACATGGAAAGCAGATGGTACAAGATACATGATGCTAATAACAGTGGATGGATGTTACTTAATTGATAGAAGTTTTAATTTTCGAAGGGTTCAAATGAGGTTTCCTTGCAGGAGTACTAATGAGGTGCGTGGTGCTACTTTATATTTGAAATTTCTGATGTGTATAGTAGCTGATTTAGCTTAATTCATAGATTCTATAATATCTGTTAGAGCATCTACAAATGAGTCCTATCATGTCACATTAGATTTAAGAACTTCTGCAACTTTTCACCCCAGTAGTGAAACCATGTAAGAACTTAAAATGGGTCCCCACATGTTACTCACTTCTTTATTCCTTTTGCTAAAATATATTTTAATATTAAAAACTGATAATCTTGCATCATGGCTTCTGACTTAGTCTTCTCCAACAGAGAACCTGAATAAGAAATCGGTCTTGTGCTTAAGAATCCAATAAAAACTACCTCTAGATATTCTCTTAATACCATTTTCAACTATAATTTCGGTAATTGCTCATAAGTGGCTCCTTGATTGGTTGTAATTGTTAAATGTATTTTCCTAAATGGACCTAGGCCTACTCTTATGTAATGCAATTTACATTCTATATATAATACGTTCCTTTGTTGAGCTTGGCACACACAAAGGAATGTATTATATATAAAATATGTTACATTATATGACTATCATTTACTTCTACTTGGAATCTAGATACTAGTCCAATTCGTGCTCTCTAAGTGGACTTATTGTCCATAACTACCAATTATTTTCCTTTTATTTCAAGATTCGTGTTACTTTTTGATTTTCTACTTCCTCTCATCGTTGTGTCTCCTTTTCCAGTTGTTTTCTGCCACTTTCGCAGCTGTCTTCTTTTCTGCTATTTACCCCACCATTAGCACTGCCCTACCCAGGCGACCATTGTGCCGTCAAACTCACAATCATTGGAGCAGCCATGCATCCTCATGCATGGCTAGAAACATACATGCTTCTCTCTTCATTCGTTGCTAGCAATAGCACTTGGTGGCACCTCCGCCATTGTTCTAGTTGATCTCACTAGTGTCGGACTTACCCCAATTTCCTTCTGGTCTCAACTTCCTGGTTGGGTCTTGTTTTAAGGGGACATTTCTTCTTTCTTATGCTGTTGTTTTCTCTCTTCACATGCCCATGGCTTCTTCTACTCCGGTGGTTGGTCTGAATCCTCAATCTTCACTAATCTTGTTAGTGTCTTGCTATCAATTGACAAGATGACACTAATTATGACACTTGGGCCTCTGATATCAAGCTTGGGCTCAAGGGACATCTTTATTTTGACCTACATACCCAATCAACAACTTAAATTAATGAAAAAGATCACTCTTGTTGGTCAAAAGTTGATGCCTAAGTTCTGTTCTTTAGTCAACCTTTCATCCTTCTCTAAAACAAATCCTCTATGCCCATGATAAATGTGCCAGGGTTTTGGTGCAATGTAGGCTTGTTTGCTACACCAATGATACTCAACAAATCTACGATGTTTGCTAAGATCTCTCTATTATCATCACCCATCATAGGTTGTTTCCATCCATTGTACTTGTCACTCATTTCTTTCCTCTTCATCCATTCCTAAAATTGTAAGTGATACTTTAACCACCCTGGTTTGAGACAAATCATGCTTGATGAATTGTGTGCTTTTTAGAATAGTGGTAGCCATTCATGCTTCCCTAAAACAAATCTGCCAAGCCCATGACACATGTGCTAGGGTTTGGGAGTAGGCCCTTTGTCGTACACTAATGATACTTAACATCTTTATGGGATTTGCCAAAATCTCTTGAGTATCATTTCCTATCACGGGTTGTCTCCAAGCATTATACTTGTCTGTTTTCCTTTTCCTTTGTGTAAATTCCTAAAATTGAAAGTGATACCTTAGTGCACTCTGGCTAGAGGCAAATCATGCTTGATGAACTTTGTACTCTTTAGAATAGTGGTACTTGAGATTTTGTTCCTTTGCCTCCTAGGAGATTTGTTGTTTTTTAGTGGATCCTTACTCTCAAAGTTGGCTTTGATGATACTATTGATTGACTCAAAGCTTGTTTAGTTTTCAAAGGTCATCTTAAGGTTAGACTATCGTGACACCTTTGACAAACCTATGGATCCTAATGCTAATCTTAAAAAAGTAGAATTTAAGCCTAACTCATTGTCACAAAATCGATTTGTAAGGTGAGATTTACATTCACTTATATTCTATAATTTAGCTTTATCTCTAGTTGATGTGTGCTCTTCAATACTCTGTCTTACTCCGTGAACTGGACATCTCAGAGTGTGGGGAGCACAATAACAGGTGACATGAGACCCGACAAACTTAACTAGGATAATTCTTGAATGGTTTTGATACCATTTTAGGAAACTAGAATTTAAGCTTAACTCAATCTCACGAAACCGGCTTGTAAGGTGATTGCACCCAATTATATACTATAATTTGACCTGATTTCTAATTGATGTGGGTTTTTCAACAACTAAACTTCTACCATGTTTGGGGAGAATCTTTTAGATCCTAAGAGGTACAAAACACTAATAAGGAAATTGAACTACTTCACGGTCACTCATCTTGGCTTCTCCTTTGTGGTCATTGTGGTTAGCTAGTTTCTTAACTCTGTGTGTGTAGGATATTGGAATGGAATGCAGTCATTCACATTCTAAAGTATATTAAAGGAGTTTTGGAAAATGTTTGTTATATGGACACAATGATCATACTCGGGTTGTGGGATACTCAGATGCAGTTTGGGTAGGATCTCGTAATGACGCAAGATCCAGTTCTAGATATTGTGTCTTTATAGGTGAGAACTTGATTTCCTAGAAAAGAAAGAAGTAGAATGTTGTGGCAAGATCTAGAAGAAACATAGTATAGAGCTATGACTTTTGTACTTTTGAACCTATTTGGCTCAAACAATTACTTAAAGAACTGAGATTTGGAGATGATACTCAAATGACTCATTTGTGATAATCAAGCTGATCTTCATATTGCCTCAAATCTAGTATTCCACAGGAGCACCAAACGTATTGTGAAAATATTGTATTTGGAGACATTACTACTCAGTTTGTTAACTCCAATGGTCAGTTGACATGTCTTCACCAAATCACTGTGGAGTCCTATAATTATTATATTTATAACAAGTTTAGTGCACATGATTTATATTTATAAGCACATTGTCTCACTGCTATGTAATGCAATATACATTCTATATATAATAATGTTCATTCATAAGACTCTATCATTTACTTCTACAATAATAATTATACTATAAAGACGAGACCAGTTGGCTGTCTATTCATTTGATACGTGCATTTCTCTTTTTGTTCACCCTTTCCTTGCTACCCCTCCTTTTGTAATTGGTTTTCAATAGTTGTAACATGTCACCACTGGAGCCATCTTAAAAGGTATTACTGGACCATCTGAAAACTCTACATCCACCTGATGTGAACTTTGCTACCTAAACATTATTTCTTTTCACTGGTGGTGTTCTCCTTCATTTGGGATGAGCATTTTTTCAATCCCCTTTGAAGTTAGTCTTCATTTGTAATCATGCATATGATATTATATATACTTCTACCTGAGTGAGAGATTTATATGTAGCATATAGGTGAATTGCCTTCACCAATAATAGTTATGATGATTGATGTACAACTTAGCTTGCAATTGGGCTATAAGTTAGCTACCTATTGGCTCATAATGAGCTTCTTGGTTAATTGTAGTTATACTGTATCTAAGAGATCACTGTGCAACCAGAGATATACTATTTCTCTCAAAATCTCTTGACATTTAATGATGAACAACAAACTAATATTTTGTTATCTTTGGGTTCTAAGGGTTTGGGCGAGAAAACCCACCACTACACACTGCTTGATGGTGAGATGGTTATTGATACATTGCCAGATTCACAGAAGCAGGAGAGAAGATATCTTATATATGATATGATGGCAATCAACCAAGTGTCGATAATAGAGGTTTGGTTTATACTTTATATGTAATTGTACAAAATAATACTTGGGGATCTCTTTTTTGTTTTAGACTAATATTTGTTTGTGCATTGGTGATATGGAAATCGCATGTTTGTGGTTGCCATTATCTTTAACTTGTATTGCACTGTTGAAAAATACTAAAATTCTAATGTAGCTCAACTCTATTCTTAATTTCAATCTTGTACCTTGCTACATAATTTTTCGTTGTCATTTGAGAACTGGCGGATGAGTTAGACCAATGTTTTGACTTTGTTGTCTCACTTTGTATTTAATGTAACACTTTGTTTAGATTGTGATACAACCATTGCTTATTTTCTTTCTCTTTTCTTTATAGGTTTTCCTTCAGAAAAGAAATTGCAGAATTTTTGCTATAGCAAAATCAAAGTCGGTTGTAATGAAACAAATGCCCATATAATTTTGACAGTTACTAGTAAAAAGTTTATTTTTTACTGCTGAGTGGATTTCATACCTCAAGCTTTTAAGTGTATGAGATCAATATTACAAATTAATGGTGAAATTAATGAAGATATTAGGCAGGTGATACATGCTGAGTGGTTAAAATGGAGAAAGGTATTAGTGATTGTTTGTTTGTTCACTTATACACCTCCTCACATCCAACACTATTGGGATTGGTGTGTGACCCTTTTAATGGAGTTAGCATGGGCTCTAATGCAATCTTAGAATGCAGGTCTACACTTAACTCAGCCCTATAAAACTAATGTGTGAGGTAAGGGTTCTGAATAAGGTTCATCAAGGCATCACTTATGAGTGATTATCATTTGAAACCTTCAAATAAGGCCAATAAAGGTTTAGTGCTTAATATTGGTTGCAAACTGGTAGTATTGTATTCACATCCATTTGTGGAATGAATTTACTTGAATAAGGCTATGTGAAAATTTGAGTGAGGCTTTCTTAAAATGTTTTGGTGGAAAACCTTGGTTTGTTGAATTATAATTTGAAATGTTTTAATAGCTTTCCTTCTCTCATGTTTGTGCGTGCTACTTTCTCTGTTTTCTTGTCTTCCTTCTGTCTTCAATATGAAGTTTTTGTAGCTGTGATTATTGATTTATGGCTCAAATTCTCTTGTGTAGCGACCCTTCTATGAAAGGTGGAAGATGCTTGAGAAAGAAGTGATTGAACCTAGGAATCATGAACGGCACCATATATATCAGAGCAGAAATCCTTACTACAGATATGATCTGGAACCATTCAGGGCATGCATCTCTAACCTTAGTTGGTCATATAAAATACATTTAAGCTTCACTTAATTTTTTCCTTGGGGCTTCACTATTAATATGCTTGCTATGTTATTTAGGTGAGGAGGAAAGATTTCTGGTTGCTCTCTACTGTCACAAAGCTTTTAAAGGAATTCATTAAAAGACTCTCACATGAGGCAGATGGTCTCATATTTCAGGTTGGTTGTGACCAATGACCTTTTTGATGTATTATACATGGATAGCAGATTTTCCGTTCTGTATCTAGTGGGCAAGTCACTTTTTCTTTATTTGTTGTCTTTTTCTTTTCCATTTCTTATGCTGATTAAAGTGTGTGGATCTTTTGCACTTTTGAATCTGTTGATACATACTTCTGCATGGGAATGAATGTTTATTTGGCTGAAAACTGATTTGAGATTTTATTTAAGATTTGGAAAAGGGGGAATAGTGTGCCTAGACTTCCTCATATGTTAGGCACATGGTCCATTCCTTCTTCCAAATCCTTGTTCATGAACATAGTATACTTTTTTCTGCTTTGGTATGTTAATGGACTCAATGGAAGTTGTTACTGGCAAATATTGATTACCAGGGTTGGGATGATCCTTATATACCACGGACTCATGAAGGACTATTGAAGTGGAAATATGCTTATCTGAATTCAGTTGATTTTCTTTTTGAGGTAGTATCATTTCATCACCTTATTTCATATTGTGTTGGGGTATCACTTGTGATGTCCTTGGTCAGTTATAATTCGCTGTTTGATGCAGCCTACTAACTGGTAGTTGCTTAAGCTGACAGGTTGATGGTGATCGTGAGATGCTTTTTCTCTATGAACGGGGAAAGAAGAAACTCTTGGAAGGGAATAGGGTTGAGTTCACAGGTCACAAGATTTTAGCTTTTTTATGTGTCCCCTCGTTTTATATTGATAGATATAATTTTCTTCCATGCTTCATTCTTTTTTGTCTTTTAAAGTGCTGTCTTTTTATGAAATCTGAGTCATAGTATTATTTGTTATTGAATGTTACATGATCATACGATAATTTGTAGTTAAGATTGGCAATTTTGGTAAACAGTAAGTAACCAATACATACCCTCACTGCGGAAGGCAGCATTTCTTATCAAATTGTTTCTGGGATAATGCTTTAGTAATACTAGTCAGTGAATGATTTTATCTTCTTTTCTAATATAATTGTGTTTTGTTTTGTTGAGTTTTCATTTTGTACTCTATATCTAATTCATTTCACTTGGCTCTCTGAAAACTTGAACTCTGCAGATGGCTTAGATCCCTCAGATTATTCTGGAAAGATCATAGAATGTTCATGGGATTTTGATAAACTGGAATGGAAGTATATGCGCATCAGAACAGATAAATCAACTCCGAATGAGTTCAATACTTATAGGAAGGTCTAATACCTGCTCTTATTTTCTGATTTCCCCTTTGTTATTCTGTACCAGGCTTCAGCTATTTACTTATTTCTTTATAGGTGATGCGAAGCATAAGAGACAACATCACAGAGGAAGATTTGTTGAATGAAATAAGTGAGATTATCCGCCTTCCAATGTATGCTGACAGGATAAGAAATGACAGTAAAGCAAATCAGCATGCTAATGTGGCAAGGCGAAGGTGATTGGTGGTGGTTAGATCACATCTTTTCATTGGTGGTAGTGCATGACATCTAGTGAAAACAAGATCAAGTGTATCCGCTGATATTTATCTCTGGGGTTTGTATGAAATTGTATTGGATTTGGCTAATAGGTATCTTGGCCAAAAGTTGCTTATATTGTGTAATTAGTTAGTTGTTGCGGTAAGTGCTGCTGTGCTGAGTTGGTACGGCTCAAATTCCGGCCTGAATCCATTTCCTATGGTTGTCCAGATCAAGAGAGTTAGGTTTAGAATATCAATGTATATTATCAATTTTCTTTTAGTTGTTCTAAGTTGTTTAAAAGGGTAGCCGTTACTTAGTCAATTTCCATTACATGGGTAGAATTTCCCCTGTATGTGAATATTAATTTGAGTACTAGTAACAAGTCTTCCATTCTCTAATGTTCTTCTGATGTGGATGTGGATGTGGAAGTTTAGGCTCCCTCATCATCAGTGCCTGAATCAGATTGTTACTGGGCATGTTTGACGATACCCCAGTCACAGAGCTCTTGAAATCTACCAAATATGTTTCTGTTCTGGAAGGTTATGGAGAGAGGAAATTGTGTCAACTATTTGGCAATGGTGAAAATGTTTAGTTCAGATAAATTGGTGCTGAAAGAAACTAGAGTTAATTTGCTAGCCTCATTTTAATAGAGCGAAGTCAAATGTTCGACTCTTCTCTTTATTACCGATTCTTTTTTAGCACCTCAGCTTTACTTCCTTCAGTTCCTGTATTTTCCTATTTTATGCAACTTAGACCTAATTACAAATCTATGTATGTAAACTTTCTATCATGAATGCCTGATTATATAAAAAGGAAGTTTACTGTTGCTTAGGTTAGCTACATGGAACTATGTGGCACTGACATGGATGTTGATATGATACGGATATGAAGATATATAATTTCTAAAATGTAGGACACAAGTATACATATCTATATATTATATAATTATGAACTATATAAATTGACAATAAAGATTTATGTGTACAAGTATGTTTCATAATTTGTTTTGAGTAGATGTTTTTTTATGGCTGGTTCAAAATGATTTATTCATTTATATAATCATAATAAAATTTATACAATAAGTTTTAGTTTTTAGAAAATTAACGTATTTTTCTTTTTAAAATTATGTTAGAATTGTACTAAAATTGTTAGAAATCAAACAAATATATTTTGAATAAGACACTTCATTGATACGTATCGTACGAGTATCGGTTTTCAATACGTGTGTTCGATACGGACATGTAATTTAAGAAGAGTGTCCAAGTTTTTTAGGTATGTGTTCATCCATTCCACAACGATTTTATAAGATTTAGATTTGATAAGTAGGGATAACAAAAGAATCAACAAATAATTTTTAAATGTTTATCATCATAGTTTTATCAAAATGTATTTTTTTCAAAATTTATTTATAACTTGATTTTAATTATTTGATTTTTTATTTAAATTTGTGTTTAATTGTGTTATCGATGATGAAGAGGCTTTATAAATTTCTTCTACTTCCTATAGGACCACACAATATGGGAATTTTTAAAAGCAATATCAATTATGTTTAATTATTATTTCTGTACTTCAAATTTAAGTTAAGGGTGTTTTGGGTTCTATAAATTTATAAAGTATAATTTTTGTCTTCGTAATTTTTAAAATTTAAATTTACTCTATAACCTGAACCAAAATTTTGAGTGATTAATTATTAGATATCATTTTGGTCTTATGAATTTTCGTTAATTGTTTTTTTTTTCTCAAATATAAAGAATAATTTTGTTCTATTTTTTATCCTTTTAAATTTAGAAGTGACTCGTTCAAGTTATTTTCTTGTTATGTTAATTTAAAAATAACTTATTTTGGTTTCCAAAAGTCTCAAAAGAAGTATATTTTTGTCTCTAAACTTCTCACATAATTTATTTTAAAGGTCCTTGTTGACAAACAATATGTGGCTAATAGAGTTTCATGTTCCATGTATATAAAGTAAACATTTCATATTTTTAAAGGGTAAAAATGAGATAATAATGATTTGAAGATTTATAAGAAATGAAGTGAATTGTTTTTTCATTTGTCTTTTCTTTGTGTCCAACTAGGGATGACAATGTGGACTAATTTGTCTCATTTTTTACCCATAAAATTTGAGTAGAGTTGACCCGTTCTATGTAATAAATGAGGGTTTTTTTTTTGTCCTGCTCCCTATAAGGGTCAGCTCACAAATCTATGGGTCAGGTTGCGTAAGTGTTTTTTTTAGAAATTCAATAAAAATGTTTGTCACTTTTTGTTACTGAAAAATTAAATATACAAATTTAATAATTATAAAAAAATTGAATATAAAGAAATTTAATCAAAATATTTGCTACTTTTTGCATTGCTATTAAAAAAATGATATAAAAATTCGATAATTATAAAAAATATTGAATATAAATTTATTATAATCGAATAAAAAATTGAACATATGTTTCTTACTATATAAGATATCAAACATTAATAGTCTTTCATTTCAAACATAACCAAACATCAATAATTTAATTAAGATGAAACATCCATTTTTTTTCTTTGTGCAGGTTAGCGGGTCAGCCGGTGCTGTCCCGTTGTTGGTCCGCACTAGTTGCGGGTCAACAGGTTGAAATATTGAACTTGTCCTGTGCTTTTTGCTAGCGGGTTGTGGACTAGCTCACATGGTTCGTCCTGCATTGTCATCCTTATATTCAATAAATTATTTGATGTTCTTCCATTCTATTAGTTGCTTAAAGGTAACACAACACTCTTCTCTTAAGCTTTGTACTAAAGATTTTACAGTAATTTTTACTTCATCTTCTTTTATCTAAGCTTTTGTTATGGCTTAAATTTTCAGCTAAAGCTTTATCTTTTTTCTTGTCTAGCTTGAATATATGCTTTTTTTTTTAATTCATTAGATTATTCTTCTTTAAACAACCAATAATTGTTTGATCAATCTTTGGTTGGATGGTATTGATAGCTCTTGATTTTGTCATATTTTTCTAGGTTAATTATATTTCTTAAGGGTTTCTTTTGTTCTTATGTTTTGTTCTTAGTTCATATTTGAATTTTTCTCAAAATATTAGAGTTTTCACAAAAACATCACAAAAATTGTATTTTAGAACTTATATTTTGCTAAATCGGTTTAATAAGTGCTCTGATCAAATGTAGGAACATCTTCCAAACTGAACTTTGAACTTAGAAGTTTGAAGACATTTATATTATGAAGAGTAGAAGAAGTCGAGTTTAAAGAGCAAAAATTTGCAAAACAAGTAATAGATAGTTGATGACTATTTTACAACAAGTGTATTGTTTATTGTGAAAATTAAGACTTGATCGTCTAGTACGGAGATGATTACCAGATCGTTTGACACGTTCATGGTGACATTATCCTCTGACTTCTCTTGTTATCATCTAGCATGTTGAACATTAAGAGACTGACTCATGAAACCTTTTAGTTCATTTGTCTATTGTTAGACTGTTTATCGTGTTACTTTAGTGAGATCATTTGTTAGATTTATACTTTAGACTGACTATCATTTAAACTTTGATTTTTATACATAGGTGAGTTTTGTTATATATTTTAACAATTTTTATAATGTTTATTATCATTAAAATTCATAGATTCTTTTATCATGAGATCGTCTACTTGGTGATAGATTGTCTAGCTGTGACTATCACGTTTAGCGTATTAACATAACTTTTAGGTTATGTCCAGTTCTCCTTTAACAATCTTCTCAAATGTTTTCACAAATAAAACTTGATTACAATTGAGTACATAAACCACTATTGGTTATCACTTTTCAACCTCCTCCTGGTACTAAGAACTTGAGTAATCTTTAGTTGTCACTCCTGGATACAAACACATAAGAAAGATAATAACAAAAGTAACTCTTAAATAGAGAGGATATAAGAACAATTCTAACATATGGGTAACATCACATAATAAATTGTAAAAAGTTTTCACACTTTCCACAATGAATGAATCACACTCAAGCTTATAACATTATATTTTCTTGTAATACTTGTTCGATGATGAATTCTCAATGATCATTACTTGATGTATTCTTTAGCGATGGTATTTCTTTATGCTTGATATTGAAATCATTAATCTTTTTGGATGACTTTTTATTGATATTTCTTGTTTAGTGCTAAGCTATGAAGCTCAGACACTCTTCTTAAATGGTATGGTGTGTCCGTGTCGGACACACGTATCAGATACCAACACTCGTAGGACACGTATCGGTAAAGTATCCAATTAAAAAAATATTTGTTGGATTTATGACAATTTTAGCACGGGTCTAACACAATTTTAAAAAGGAGAAATACATTAATTTTCTAAAAACTCAAACTTATTGTATCAACTTTTATTATGATTATAAAAATAAGAAACAAATCTTTTTGTACCAACAATGAAAAACATCTTTTTGCTGAAAAAAAGCCAAAACATACTTAATTCACATAAATCTTTATTGTCAATTTATATAATTCATAATTATATAATATATAGATATGTGTCTTCGTGTCCTACATTTTAGAGATTATATATATTTTCGTGTCCATGTTTGTGTCGTATTAGTGTCTCTGCTACATAGGTCTTAAGTATAAAATGTTACACTTCACTATTGTAAAATATAGATATAACATAAAAAAATGATTAAATTGTGTTTTAAAATATATTAAAATATTAATAATTATAACAAGTAATAAAATATTAATATTTATTATCATCAAAACACATTTATTCGCATTCTAGTCATAATTAATCATTTAAAATGTTTGATTCTACGTTATTAGATATTTTTATTACAACATTATTTCAACGCAATAAACAATAAATAGTAAGATTATTTTTAAAAAAATCACATAAAATAGAAAAGTAAAAATAACAATAATATATATTTTTTAAAAAGTTATACAATAAAAATAATAAAAAAATAGGACGGAGATTGATGATGGCGTTTATGTTTTCTTCTGCAGAGAAGAAGTAACTACCATTTTTTTCCTTTTTAATATTGTTTTAAGCATGTCCCAATAAAATCCGATTGAAAATTGATGCACCAACCCTTTTTCCTTCGTATAAACTGCGCTGTAATAACTCTAATAAACCCCTTCGTTGCATCACCGTCAACTCTTTCTCTTGCAGATCGGTTACAACCGAAACCCTGCTATTGCCACTGCGCTAGCTAGGGTTTCATTTCCTCTTCTTCCAACAATCGCATCAATTCCACACCAGATGATATGAAACCGTGCTCGCCGACCAAGCCTCTTCTTCTGCTCTTTCTGCTGCTTCTCCGCCACCGCGCCGCCGTCGCTCTCTCCGATGATTCCAAAACCAAAAACACCTTCCGCGAGCGCGAGGCCTCCGATGACTCACTCGGATATCCTGAAATGTAACACTCCATTGCATTAACTTCATAGCTTTCAATTTTAAGGCCTGTTTCGTAATCTCTTTAATTTCGGAGCTAGTCGCTTTTTTTTTTGCCGAGCTGGAACGAGTAATGTCGTGTGTAATATGGTGAACCAGTCATAGGTCTTGATTAGGACGGAACTTGTGTATAATCGTGTGTAGAATTGGGGCTTCACATTGTCCCTGGTAATCTGCTTTCTAAAGGTTTGCGGAGGTCGCTTTAGGTTATCGAGTTGGAATTTGAACTTCAGTTCTGATTAGAGAATAGTACTATGAGGATGTGTTTTATTTCCATTTTGTGATACTGCTTTTAGTTTTCAATATGTAACTTAACAAGGTTGCTTCTGATTCTGATTAGAATGGTGTTGAGGGTGTGATTGATTTTCCTTTTCGAACACTGTTTTTAGTTTTGAATATGTAACTAAGCAAGGATGCTCAGTGGACTGATGAAGCGCATACCTCAGAGTGTGGAATGGAGGGAGAAGTTGACAAAATGAAAACTGCAAGAAAGAATGAGAAAATGGAAATCCTATCTGTTTCTGTTTTTATTTTTCTAAAAAATTGTTCTAGAAACAGTTTTTAGAATTTTGATTTTGGTGATAAATTGATTTTGTAGTTCGAAATTGTTTTAGAAAATGGTATTGAATACCAAAAACTTGGAAGGGAATCAAACATGTCCTAAGTATTTGTAGAACTGTATGTAAATGTGGTACTTCTAATTACTCTCTTCTTGATGTCCTTTTTTTTATGGGCTTTGATAGAGATGAGGATGCTCTTGTGAATTCGAAGTGTCCTAAGAATTTGGAGCTCAGATGGCAAACGGAAGTTAGTTCAAGCATCTATGCAAACCCCTTGATTGCTGATATTAACAGGTGATTATGTGCTCTGTTTGTTGAGCGATTTGTGTTTTTTTATTTATTTTCATTTTTTCAAATGTGTGTCCATTTGCTTTGCAGTGATGGGAAGCTTGAGGTCGTGGTTCCCTCTTTTGTTCACTACCTCGAGGTTCTAGAAGGTGCTGATGGGGACAAAATGCCAGGTAAAAGATTGTGGGGTTTTACTAATTTTTTTTTTGTGATAGGCTTGGGTCAATGATGTTCTTGAGGTTGCAACATTTATAGAGTATAAAATATATGCTTTTTCCCCTGATGATACTTATTTTATTATGGTTTTATTGTAGATAAATTAAGGTTGGTTGTATTTGGTAATATGGAGGTGCATAGGCTTGTGATTAAAAGGGCTTCGGCCTCAAGACAGAATAAGTTTTTTTTTTTGAATTTTATATGAGAAGCTATGAGTAGCTAATATGAGTACATACAAATCTTATGTGACCAGAGAGAAACTATATATTCTAAAGCAGTTACCTATCCCAACCCAAACATGTCATGTCATGTCATGAGTGCTTATTATAGTAATTGCAATTGGCCTGTGTCTATTTTGTACCACTTCTGGAGGTTAATGTGGTAGTTCTAGCTTATACAACACTTTACTAGAGCTACATGATATGTTAAACTTTGACATAGGTAAAGACAACCTACCCTTAGTAATGCTGAATGATTAATATTATTAGAAAGTGAATTTAGCCCTAACTCAACCCTTCAAAACTAGCTTGTTACCCTCTTATATATTATAATTTAACCATATCTCTAGTGATGTAGAAACTCAAACAAATATCATGAAATATTGGTAATTTTTTTTGGGCTTTAGATATGCTTAATTTGAAAATAAAGTACCACATAGGCATAATTGTTTTTGGTACTGAAAACTGGTTTGACCTTGCATGGCCTATATTTGTTAGTATGGCCTATAATTCTTAGTACCATCACTTGTAACTTGTTAATAGGGCCAACAGTTCTTCATGGCTCCTGCTCAAGGAACTATGGGAAATTATATTACTATAGAAGGTGGTGGTGGGGAGGGAATACTGAATGGGATCAATGGTAATGTTATTCGGACTTCTGTAAACTGAATGACTGCTAGAATCAGGGCTTGTCCTTATTGTGATAGATTAATTTAGGTTTGATTTTTAGTTTTCTAAATATAATATTCTGAATGGTACTTAGGCTGGCCTGCTTTTCACCAATCAACTGTGCATTCTAGTCCTCTTCTATATGACATTGACAAAGATGGGGTGAGAGAAATAGCTTTGGCAACCTACAATGGTGAAGTGCTGTTTTTCAGGTGACATTTTCCTTTTTCAAATTTTCAATATTTTGCTTCCAATAACAACTACCTATCACTTGCGGTGCTTTCATCAAGGTTGTAATGAGTTACCATTTTTAGGGTTTCGGGCTATTTGATGTCAGATAAGCTAGAGGTCCCACGTAGGAAGGTGCGAAAAGAATGGTTTGTGGGCTTGGATCCTGACCCAGTTGATCGTTCTCATCCTAGTGTTCATGATGACCAACTTGTCCAAGATGCTACCATCAAGAATTCTATGTCTCGTAAGTCTCTGCTGTGCTTACTTCTTATATCACTTTTTGCAAGTGTATGGTTTAGAGATTCTCATGTTTTCATCTTCAGCCTAATAAAATAACTTTGATTACAGGGTTCAACAACTACATACAATTTTGGGTTCATGTGTTTCAAAATGTACATTTATTTAATTAATTTTATCTGTGTAATGATTTTCCTTGTTGTAGAAATGAATGGAAGTAGACATGAAGCTAAATCTTCAGTGGCCACATCAACCGAGAACCACCTTGACACAAAAAAACTGTCAAATCCTGAGCCAGAAAAGAAAATAAATGGAAGTCAAGTAGGTGAGAGCATGAAGGTGCCTAATCTTGAGCCAGAAATGAAAATAAATGGAAGTCAATTAGGTGAGAGCATGAAGGTGCCAAATCTTGAGCCAGAAAAGAAAATAAATGGAAGTCAAGTAGATGAGAGTATTAAGGTCCCTAATCTTGAGCCAGAAAAGAAAATAAATGGAAGTCAAGTAGATGAGAGTATTAAGGTCCCTGATCTTGAGCCAGAAAAGAAAATAAATGGAAGTCATGTACATGAGAGTATTAAGGTGCCACCAAATGTTGATAATTCCTCTGTGAATGCTGGGTCTCTGGAAACTGTTCACACAGATAATAAGAGCAGCACTGGGAGACGTTTGCTGGAAGATAACAATTCCAAAGGAGCAGAGCAAGGTGGTTCTGAATCCAAATACAAAGAGGGTGTTCGTGCTTCTACTGTGGAAAATGAGGAAGGCCTGGAAGCTGATGCTGATTCATCTTTTGAGTTACTCCGTAATAGCGAAGAGCTGGCTGATGAGTATAGCTATGATTATGATGATTATGTTGATGAAACAATGTGGGGTGATGAAGAATGGACTGAAGTTAAACATGATAAATTAGAGGATCATATAAATGTTGACTCTCACATCTTGTGCACTCCTGTGAGTTCCTGTTTTACCTTTCTGTTATTATAATTATAAAATCTACTAAATCTTCATTCTGCTTAATTATAAGAAATAAAAGTATAAAAACAATGGCTTTTGCATCTTCTTGCCTGTTGCAGGTCATTGCAGATATTGACAATGATGGTGTTTCAGAGATGATTGTTGCTGTTTCTTATTTCTTTGATCACGAGTGAGTCCATCTAGCTTACACAACTTTTAAATTTCAGTTATACTTTTGTTTGGTTTCCATGCACTGATGATTATGTCATTGGAATTTCATCCTAAAGTATGTTGCTACTGTACAGTTTTTTTCTTTCCATTAAATTCATGCATCCTAGTTAACAATTTTTCCTTTCATCATCTTCTTAATAGTTCTTAGTTGGTTATCTGTCCTTTGTCACTTTTTTTTTTACAGATATGATGCCCAAATGAATGTCATCATGTAATAAAGAAAAGATTAAAAAAATATGCCTACACACTTCAGTCCTAGAGACATATTTATTATAGATGACTTCAACTTGATCTGTATGGACAGGCAGTAGTGGGAAAGGAAGCCAATTTTGTGAAGGGTGTTCTGGGCTTTTGGCATCACCTTGTGGCTTTAACATGATCAAATAGCAAAAAGTGTAAAATGAATTATTATTTTGTTCTTGGTTGAAGGATGACTATAATCATTAAGAAAGTCTTTCTGATTTTTCCTATCAAGAATTAACTACAAGGTATATGTTAGGATTAAGCTGCATGCAATTGCGCAAAGGAATGATGTTATAAAACAAAAAGATGCAACTGTGATAAAGAAGATTTTGTTTTGCATTTTTTTGTTAACTTATTACTTTAGATATTGTTAAACTATAGAAATTAGCAAGACATTGAGCTGAAACCATGTGTTTCTGAGAGTGTACAGGTGGTTTTATATTGAGAAAACAAAATCAATATAATAAATCGAGCACATATGGCATCCTCTAAAATAAATATATCCTCTGAAAATAGATATATCTTATGGGAACAAACTAAAACATTTCTAATAGTGCATATATAATCTAGGTATTCCTAATTCTAAAAGATTATAAAAGATATTCTTGATTAAGAAGGATCGGTGCCTTATTTTTATAATTGTAACACTTCCTCAAGTTGTAGCATATATGTCATGTGCTTGATATGCGGCAAATATGGTTGATCCTTAGTACTCTAAGAGACTTGGTGAGTATGTTTTCCCACTATTCGTTGGAGTTGGCAATGTGTAAAGCTACCTAGTACATATAAGGTGCATTTGGGATTTTTCTTCAAATTTAAGCTCTTTGAGTTGCTATACATATGAGCTCACAAGTGACTAATGTCATTGCCATGTATTCTGCTTCTACACTTGATATTGTCATACTATCTTGTTTTTTGCCTTTTCACAATATTAAATTACCTCCAACAAGAATACAGTATCCTGAAGTGGAGCACCAATGCTTGGTGAGCCTGCCTAGTTAGTATTAGAATATCCAACAATTTAAGTGTTCCCCTTATCATCATAAACAAGGCTTTTGCCATGAGCATTCTTAATATACTTTCGCATGTCTACATCTCAATGGTCTTGGCAAAGAGTTGAAAATGGAGTTACTATGCTCACTGCAAAGGCAATGTTAGGGAAAGTTAGTGAGGTAATTTTGTTTGCTGATTACTTGTCTATATATCCTATGGTTAAAGTATGGTTTTCCTTGGTCAAGTACAAGTTCTACACTCAGATCCATTGGTGTTTCCTCAAGCTTAGCATTTTGTGGCTTTGTTTCTTCTAAAATGTCAAGAGCATATTTTCTTTAAGATATGATCAAACCATCATTGGACTGTGTAATTTAACCAAGGAAATACCTCAATTTTTACTTGGAAAATACTCTCCATATCACTACTTGGGATAACAATGTTGTTTATATATATAATAAGTCAAATACATCCTTGTGGGGAAAGATGATAAAACAAAGAATGATCAACAACTTTTTGTATCATTCCAAATTGCTAGATGATAGTCCCAAAACGCCTAAACCATGCACAAAGTAATTGAAATGCTATATAAGACGACTCCCCTTAAGCAACAAATCTAGGAGGTTGCTCCATGTAGACTTCCTCATCTAGATCACCGTGTAGAAATGCATTCTAGATGTCAAGCTGAAATAGAGTCCAATGATGAGTTGGGGCAATTGAAAGAGAAGTCAGATAGATGCCACTTTGACAATAGGAGAGGAAATGAAAGTATAATCATGTCCATAGATTTGTATTATAGTTTAGCAACTAGACAAGCTTTATAATTGTCAATTTTACCATTAGGCCCTGTTTTTAGAGTGTACAACCATCAATACCCAACAATTGATTTGCTAGCTAGAAGAGGACCTAACAATTACTTTGAAGGGCAAACATCTAATCAATCATCCTAATCGACCTTAAGGTAAGATAAAGCTTCACTTGGAGACCTAGGAATAGAACAAAAAATAATAAGAACAAACAAGTATAATGTATAATGGAAAACTAATGATAACTATGGTTACAAGTTCTACTTCTAATAAGTCATTCCAGAGAAGACAAAATTCAATACAGGAGGTAGTATCGGGGAAGTTTCAAGCATGACCTCCACTATGTCATTATCCCTCGAAGATGAATCTTGTACTAGAATGGTAATAAGTTGTGGTCTATGGTGAGATACTTGAAGTAAATGGTGTTGGAGAAGCATCCCAAGGTACAATAAGATCCTCTGGTGATGAAGGACGATTGACAAAGGTGGGAAAGTGACTACTTGTATCCTTATTAGAAGGACCAAGTGTATATTATAGGACAATTTAGAAAAGATTTAGAAAGAGACATCAATAGAAACAAAATACTGATTAAGTTCGGGAGAGAAACATCAATAGCCTTTTTGAGAATGATGATATTCTAGAAAGACACATTTTAACGAGAGGAGTGGTTTATCTTGACCAGGTGTGTGGTTATGTACAAAACTCGTGGATGAAGGTTGTATAGATGGGAAATAGGAAAAAGAACAGAGTGAGGTACTTGATCATTAAAGAAAGATGATGACTTTCGCTTAATGAGATAACATGCAGTTAAGAGAGCATTGCCCCAAAAACAATGTGGAACATGACTGTGAAGTAGAAGGATTTGACTAGTTTCATTAAGATGTTTGTTTTTCATTTAACTACTCTATCTTTTTGAGGAGTAAGAGAGAATGAAGTTCGATAGAGAATACCATTGGATGCCATGGAGAATAACATTGGATGTCACTCCGAAAAGCGTGTTTTGATTTCATTATAAAATGCGTGAAAGATAGAAAACAATTCAGATCGATTTTTCATCAACCAAATCCAAATATTAGTTGAATAGTCATCAACAAAGATAATGAAATATTTAAAATCATAGCAGTAGTAATATGAGAAGGACCCCAAATATCAAAGTAAACTAAAGAAGACAAAGTTGATTTATAAATATTATTAGAAAAAGACTATTGAATGTGTTTACCTAACTAACACAACTTACAATTCAAAATAGAGCTTTTTAAACTTGATACCATCTTCTACAATTTTGTCAACTCCAGATATCCTAAGTGCTTGAATCTTCATTGGAGAAACTGTAGATGCACACCATGGTGTTGATGGAGAGAGATACTATAAGCAATGCGACTCACATCTGATGCCAACGCCCATCTTTATATTTGAGCCTATGAGGCGACATTACTTTTAGTGATGGTGAAGATAATGTCACGAAATTTAGCACACAAAGAACAAAATCAATGATAAGAGATGAAGGGGGTTGGTTAGTACAAATGCCACATGCTTTGTTTGTAAACTATTGACTGCAGTAATGGAAGGCAGATTGCTAGTAATAGTAAGGGACGATTAAAGAGAATGGTTATCGAATATATTATCAATTGTTTGTGCTAGAGTTAATGATCAAAGGACCAAGTGTAATTCCTAGCAGGGCTACCAAAGTAGTGGTACTCATAGATTGACGAGTTTCACATCATTTGAGGAAGTCCTCATATGTTGTTGGAGTTATACTAGGCTGGTAAACTATTTTAGACATTTCTTTTCCTGTTGAAATATGGGAAATAATAATAATAATGAAATTTTTGAAAGAGATAGAAACTTAGATTGAATAACCAAACAAATCCAATGTAGCTGCTGCAACCATCTGGATCGTGTCTGGATGGAAGATGTGAACATGGTGATGGGTGCTAGAAGTTGGGTACCATCGTACATGTCGACAATGGTGGTGGGTTTGCGAATAGAAAAAAAGATGTACAAGAGGGTGTGTTAGGCACGGTCTCTGCTAGTGATGGTCCTGTAAGTCAGCGTTGGACAAGTCTTGCCCTTTGGTCATTTGAGCAAATGGAGTAAGGTCGCTGGCGTTGCTGACAAAATAGTGAGCACACCTGTAAAAAGGTTCTCAAAAAAGTCTTTCCACTTCAGAGACTAAGTCCATCGGGACAAGATTTCAAAAGGCTTTGGATACCATGATAAATTATGAAAAATGGAGAGACATTGAGCAGAAATCATGTCTTTCTGAGACAACATGAGTGTTTTATCTATATTGAGAAAACAATATAGTAAATAGAGGAGATATGATATTCTCTAATAATGAAGATATGATATGGGGATAAATAAAACTTCCTAATGATACATATATAGTATAGATACTTATTATAAAATATTATAACAGATTTTCGTGATTATAAAAGATTTCTTCCATATATCTCTAATTATAACATGAATAAAAGTCACAAGCATTGAAGCTCTGGAGATGCAATTTGTTACCAGATAATGATGTCAATCCTATTTCTGCAAAAGTAGAACATCTCAGGAAATTATTATCTTGTTTTATTGTATGTATAGAAAATTTGCGAGACTGTAAATTATTGAGAGATCAAGCCATCATAGTATTTTATTTAAGCTAAAATAGTTCAATAATCTGTGCTTCATTTATTTGGTTCCAATCCAAGGCTTGCATACTTGTTATTTTTTATAAAACAAGTTTTTGAAGCATTATTATTTTTTACTATTTTATTACAACCAATACAATATGTTTACATTGATTGAAAAAGTAGATAACTTTTTTTTTTTTACTTATATTGGTATAGTATCCATCTACATATGAGCATTTGTTCATTTACTGGTTTTTCAGTAATTATCCACCTTTTAAGCTGTCAGGTATTATGACAACCAGGAGCATCGGAAAGAACTGGGTGATATTGACATTGGGAAATATGTTGCTGGTGGTATTGTTGTTTATAATCTGGATACGAAGCAAATTAAATGGACTGTAGATCTTGATCTGAGTACAGATACTTCAAACTTCCGAGCCTACATATATTCTTCCCCAACTGTTGTAGATTTGGATGGTGATGGGAATCTTGACATTCTCGTTGGAACCTCGTATGGCCTGTTTTATGTGCTGGATCATCATGGTAATATCTAGAGATTTCTTTCCTAGTATTCTCTTTACCTGATTTTAAATGGTTTGTTCAGGTTTCTTCAATGTTGCCTTCATTGATTTTCTCTGTTCGGTAGTCATGTGTTAGTTCCTCCCTTGAAAGATGTCTATCATCTTTACAAACCTTTTTTTCTGCTGTTTTCCTACTGAGTGGTGTGTAGCAATACAAGGTTGGACTTGGACATGTTTTGTGTCATGAGTCATTAGATTGGTGGACTGAATGTAATTAATTTTCTGCTTTAATTTTGATGGATTGCAAGTTATTCTTTTAGCAGTGTTACATTTTTGTCACAAATCAAAATTTGGTTACAAGTATATATTCATTGGTAAATTAAATGCTAGTTGTTTCTCTCAAATAGGTAAGGTTAGAGAAAAGTTTCCTCTTGAGATGGCCGAGATTCAAGGATCTGTTGTTGCAGCTGATGTCAATGATGATGGGAAAATTGAACTAGTTACCGCTGATACACATGGAAATGTTGCTGTATGGACTCCAAAAGGAGATTTAGTGTGGGAAAAACATCTAAAGAGTCTTATTCCGCAGGTAACTTGCTACCTTAATCTTCCATAGCATTTTAATGAATGTTGCATGATTTTTTGCCATTTATGTTGTTAGTATTTATTCTTCTTTACAGAGCAATTAATATCTATGATATATGATTTTCAATATGGTTTGGATTGATGAGATAATTACAGAATTAGCGTAGACTGTAATTGTACAGTTCAAAATGATGAATATTGACTTTTAAAGATGAAAGGAAGAGAAACAAATGGGGAAGTGGATGTATTACTCTAGTTAAATGTTTTGCTTGATTCCTTTCTTTTTTAGCATACAATAAATTGTTATAAACTTAATAGTTACAATGTCCATGTAGCAAGGGATGGTTGGTTGGGATGGAAGACTGGAAGGCTTGAACTTTTGTTTTTAAAAACTTGTTTTATTCTTGTTTTCTTTAAATTTGGTAGATCCTTCATCATTTGTTGATGTCTGCCTGTATTATTAGTATTTTTGAACAATGTTGAAGAATGATGAAGGACTAAGGTTTTTGGGTTCAATTATCTTTTTTAAAAAAATGTTGTGAAAGTTCCTTATCACTTACCTCAATTCTTGGAGTGCTTGGGCAACTTCATTTAATGCCAATTGTTAAGGCGAAATCTAACATCCTATCAGTGCCTATAGCTCATCTTGGTGACCTCTTGGTTCGGCAGGTATATGTGGAGGGGAAGTGCCTGCCTCAAGTCTTAGAGTGCTTCTGCAACTTCACTTAATTTTCTGTTGGGATAATAGATTAAGTGGTGAGGAAGTGTTGATTTTAATATGAAATCTAACAGCTTCCATGTTGTTAAAACATAATTTCTGTTGGGATAATAAATTATGGAATACTCGTGTGAATGTCACTTTGTGTGGGTAATTGCACTTTAAACTTAATTTAGATTGTGTTCATATGAACCTATTGATGCTTTTGGGGATTGGTTAATTTGATAATATGTTTCATACACTTTCCACTCATTCTCCATGGCATTAGAAACCATTTAGGTGGTTTCTGTGTGTAAAATTTTATTGATAGTGTCTATCATTTTGCATAGGGTCCAACTGTTGGTGATATTGATGGGGATGGCCATACTGAGCTTGTTGTGCCAACACTATCTGGGAAGATTCATGTTCTTGATGGAAGGGATGGGTCATCTATTGGGCGGTATCCATATCCAACTCATGGAAGAATAATGAATCAAATTCTTCTAGTTGATTTAAATAAGCCGAAGGAGAAAAAGAAGGGATTAACTATTGTTACCACATCATTTGATGGATATTTGTATCTCATTGATGGACCTACTGGATGTGCTGATGTTGTTGACATTGGTGAAACTTCGTAAGAAATTCTTTTAACTTGTGTGTCTTGAATATGCTTTCTGTCCTACTTTCTCAAAGTTGAGTCATTTTTTGCTACAGGTATAGCATGGTCTTGGCAGACAATGTTGATGGTGGGGATGATCTTGATCTAATTGTCACAACTATGAATGGCAATGTCTTCTGCTTCTCAACTCCATCTCCTCATCATCCCCTAAAGGCATGATATGTTTGAATTTTGATAATTGAAACGATTTCAGTTTTGTTACTAAATGGCTTTGTACGTTGTTTCAGGCATGGAGATTGCCTAGTCAAGGAAGAAACAACATTGCAAATCTGTACAATCGTGAAGGTATATATGTTACTCATCCTTACAGGGCCTTCCGTGACGAGGAAGGCAAAAGCTTTTGGGTGGAAATTGAGATTGTAGATGATTACAGATACCCATCTGGGCATCAAGGACCGTACAGAGTCACTGTAAGTTCCTAAACAAATTAATTTATTTCTTGAGTGTGTTCATTCACTGGGAGGCACTGAATTTATGTGTCATTGTTTCATGTTGTGTAAATTCACCAGACATCCTTGCTAGTACCTGGGAATTACCAAGGTGAGAGAACAATAAAGTTGAACAATACCTATGATCAACCTGGGAAATATCGGATTAAGCTGCCAACTGTGTCGGTAAGGACCACGGGAACAGTTTTGGTTGAGATGGTTGACAGAAATGGACTGTATTTCTTTGATGATTTCTCCCTTACATTCCATATGCACTACTATAAGCTGTTGAAGTGGCTTCTTGTACTTCCAATGCTTGGGATGTTTGGTGTGCTTGTAATCTTTCGCCCACAAGACTCGATGCCATTACCATCATTTTTGAGGAACATTGATTAATGATGATTACTTTATTTCATATCATAGGCATCATTCAATTCCGAAAAATGTGAATATTTTATGTCAAATTGAGTAGAAACTATTATGATGTATGCCTTGGGTGCTGCCCTGAACTTTGATCAGAGTTGAAGCGGAAGAGTTGGTTCAGCCGAGATAGTTGAAGATTGCAAGAGTGAGTTATATTTTAATGTCGGGATTTTGCCCTTGATGTTGTAGTGTAGTGTAGTGTAATCTGATACCTAAATGTTTAACTCAGCTACATACATTTTTTTCCATCTTTGAAACAAAATAGATATTTATAAGCAATACACACTTTTCTCTCACTCTCACTTTTCCCATTTTTTGTGTATTGTGTGTGCCAATTCGTTATATAGGCTCAGTTTTGAGGTGGAAATGATCAATTTTTTTTTTATCACCTGGTAATTGCATTCACTTCAATTCAAATTTAGACTAACTGTCATTATTTTTTCTTCTAATAATAGTAAATATTTCATTTATACTAGTATTAAAATTGAATGAAACATGAAAAATTAAATGTTACGCTATTATGATAACTTATTTTGAGACATTAATCAAAGTAGCATTTCAACACATGCAACGTCCTCTCTTGCTCTTCTTTTTTACACAATAGTGCATGTTTGTGTCATGTTGCTTGAAAAGTATGTTGCTTGAAAAAAACTTTAGCTTGAACTTTTATCAATTTAAATTTGGGTATGATTATCTTCATCAGACACTCAATACATTTGTCAAGTTAACATTTATGTTTGTTTTATCATATGCTACTTTTCTAAAATTTTTAAAAATTATTAAATATACAATTTAACACTGTATTTTGAATATTTCTACACAAATACATGAAAATTAATAGTAATTAAAGTGTACATGAAAATTAATAGTAATTAAAGTGTGCCCAAGTGCATATACTAGAAAAAACTGATTTAAGAATTAAAAAAATGATTGGAATGGTATATACAAACATTTTTTAGTTTTAAATATCATTTTAAATTTTTAATTTCACTATTTTCCTAAATTTTCCAATGTTTTTCTATACTTTTTATTTTATAAAATATTTCAAAAAATATTAGTAGTTAATATTGAAGGAGAGTTTAAAATTTTTTCATCCTTAACTCACTTTATTATAGCTTGTAATAAAAATATCTAATAAAAGGAATAATCTTGAGGCTGAAAAGAATAAGAAAATAAAAAGAAGTCAAAGAAACACACTACAGAACCAACCAGAACACAACACTTCACCTCTGGGTCAACAATTGTGATTGAAATTACAGAGTATCCTCCACCATCATCATTCCAATTTTGATTCCAAATTCGCAATTTCAACAACACCCAGAAATCGTTTACGCCTCAATCTCTTCAAATTCACAATCTTGGGTTTCTAGCCATGAATTTTAGGAGCCTGGAAGATTTCTGGGCCTTTTACATGAACCACCACTCCAAGGCTTCCACAAGGCGCTGGCACTTCGTCGGAACTCTCTTCAGCATTTTCTTCTTCTTCTGTTCTGTCTTCTTCAGTTGGTGGTTCTTGTTCCTTGTCCCTTTCTCTGGCTATGGATGTGCCTTCTACAGTCACTTGTTCGTTGAGAGGAATTTCCCAGAGACTTTCAGACACCCCTTTTGGTCCCTCTTGTGTGACTTCAAGATGTTCGGGTTCATGCTCACTGGCAACATGGATAGGGAGATCAAAAGGCTGGGGAAGAGACCTGTGCTGCAAGTGTTTTGATTTTGGTGTAAGCTTTTGACTTTGATTTCATTTTTTGAATAAAAATTGAGATTTTCAATGTATTTTTTTAGAATAAAGTTTTAATTATTTTATTAAGTTATTTGGGTATGTGTGTGGATGATTTTGCTATATGTTGTTGCTGAATGATCCCATGTGTGTGATGCTGCAATTTGTTGGAGTGTGGTGTGTGTGATTTTGGGGAGGCATCATAGCTGAATAGGCATGTGAAGCTAAAGAGGATAGGATGAATGTTGTTTAACTTTTTTGCCGCTTCACATAGATGTTGAAGATGTGTTGAAAATGGCAACAACCTCTGTAGGGAAAACACAATGAAAATTATCGAGGAGAACTACAGAAGGCTAAACCATCGTAGTTTAATAATTGCTACTCTCTGGTTGCTCAAATCTGAGCTAATTTCCTTATATGGCAGTGACCATCACAACCTTGACAACATTGCTAAAATATTATAGGGTAATATTGCATAGCAGTTTTGTACTAACTTGATATCCAAAATCTGTAGAGTACCAACTTGATGTTCTTGGTGTATTTGGTGGGCTAATTTGTTTGTTAATTCTAATATGGCATTATCCTATGAATATCCCTTGTTAAACCTTTTTATTTCTTCTGAAACTTTACTTCCTTGTTTGACCCTAGAGATTTAGAAAGGATGGAAGATTTCACCTCTGATTCTTTCTACAAAAGGAAGATTTGGACTAATTTGCACGGGCCTTAGTGTATTTCCTTGATTTTAAAGTATGCTTTCCCTACATCCTAAAATTTAAGGTTACCCCTTTGTGGTATAATTTCATTATTTAGTAATGTTGTTGAAAGATTTGTGAACATACTTTTTAAATAATCTATTATAATGTGTGTTTAGAAAGTCCCCCACCAGGGTTTTTGCTAAGCTTGTCTCCTCAAGATTTTGTCCATAGTTATTCCATTGTTCTGTTGAGTTTTCAAACTGAAATCCTAACATATAGTTGGATTAGGCAACCCTTAGAGCAACAAAATTTCCTTTTGATCATCTAAAGAAGATTTGTTGCCTTTAAATGTATTATAGTTTAGGATTGATTATGCGTCTATTTGGGGCTCTTCAGATAAGTAGAGGGATATTCTGTATTTGTTTTCAATTTTATTTAGGATCCTATCTTGGATTTCTTATATGTTGTCTTTCTTATCCAACTAAATTTGTTTTTCTATTAAAAATAACTTCTTTTAAGAAGTATAAATAGTTCAATCTAGAGCTGAAACAGGACCATTGAATCTTTTGGAACTGTTGAATGCTTCCAATGAATTGTTCAGTTTCACCATTGCTTGACTTTGAGATCTACCTGCAATTAAACGTTCTATATGTTTACATTGATTTAATGCTGCTTTTTGTGTGACAGAAAATATTTCATTTCTTTATGGTTTCATGTTGTTACTCTTCTTTTCTTCTGTTTCCAAGTTATTAGTCTGCCTAGGGAAAGCAGGAAAGTCTGCAGTTGAAAATTTAAATCTGCTAACTTGAGTTTCTGCAAGATCTAATCCAGTATGTTTAAATGTTCACACTGGTTAACCTTAATTTATACATGTTCTTCTATAGACAATATCGGTTGGAGATCTCATATCTACTAGAGATTAAGACATTTGATAGTATATATGTAGGTGCAAACCTCACCTTATAAGCCGGTTTTATGAAGTTGAGTTATGTTTAAAGTTCACTTTTTAATATGGTATCAGAGTCTATTCGAGTTTATCCTATTGAGTGTTTATTGGGCTTATCAGGTCATCCGCTATCATATCGTTATTGGACCACCCATAATATTTAGTCTCATGCACGAGTTGGCAACCTCGGCGTGAGAGGGGTGTGTTAGAGATCCCACATCAACTAGAGATTATTACATTTCATAGTATATATGTGGGTACAAACCTCACCTTATAAACCGGTTTTATAAGGTTGAGTTAGACTTAAAGTTCATTTCTTAATAATATCTGTGTCACTTTGTCAATTTATGACTTTAAAATTTAATGTTCCTTTGGTCAACAATGGTGAACCATCAAAGTGCAGACACATTCATTCAAAGTCTTAAGCAGGGAAGATGTTATTTTGTGGTTAGCTACAAATTTCTGTAAAGGAAGCTCTGTGATGAGCTAAAATCATACTAGGAAGTCTATAATACAAGATGCAGAAATTGGTGAGTGTGATTCAATAAAAACCTTCAAATCTGATTTTTGTATATGAATGTTATTAGTGAACTTAACTAGTGACATTTACTGGCCTAAGATGAATTTTTTAAAAGCAAGCAAGAATATCTCATCCAATCCTTATTATAAATTACTATTAATTTAATTAGTTTTTGTGAAGATTTAAAATAATGTTACTAATGTACCTTGATATTAATGATTTTAGAATTATATTCTCATTCAGCACACATATTCATAATATTTAATAGGGGTAAATAAGAAAATAAATTTACGGTTTAACAGAAATTATAAAATGTCTTATAAAAGGTACTATTAGTTTCTTTCAAAGCGTGTTATTTAACAATGATAGTATCTTTTTAATATTATTTTATGAATAAAATCATGTTTGAAATATAACCTTTTCTTCAATAATCTTGAAATAAATAAATAAATAAATTCCTTGAATAGACCTTTCCCCGTTTTAATCACCAAAGGCTTTTTCTATATCTCCATAGCCTCTCAATTGTCAAGCAAAAATATCATTTTCTCCTTAAAAAAATATTTTCTGGATTCTACTATTACGAAAATGTAATTTTTTCTACTTAAACCTTTTAGGTTGTAGAATTTAAAATATTTAAAAAGAAAACATTTTAAATTATAAAATTTAGAAGGTATTCTCAAATTTAAAAATACATTTTAAATTCTATAATTCAAAAGTATCGGATTTAATAATTTGAAATGTATTTATTTAAAGAAACTCGTTCTGATTATAGAATTTGTCAAAAATATCTTTTGGATTTTATAATCCAGAATTATTCTGTATCATTCATTCTAAAATAAAAAAAATATCAATAAAATAAAGGGTATTTTGGTATTTAAAAAAAGTATGAAAATGTCACAAAAAGAGTCATGGAGGTGTTGGAAGAAACCACCATCACCAAATAGACCCAAAAAACTGTTCACCCAAAAAATTGTGGTGCTGGATTTCCTGCTGGAAATCGGTTCCTTAGACGAATTTTGTATGCAGATTTTGTTTTAATATTTCTTTCAAAAACAAATTTAAAATAACAATTAAAATATTTTCAAAAATAATTTATTTAATTAATTCATAATATTTTCATATTATTAAAAAAATGTGAATTTCTTTGTTTATAAAAAAATAACACTGATTATTTATTTCAGTGTAAAATTAAGTTTAAATTAAAATACTAAACTAGAGAATAATAATATTTTTGAGAAAACTTGAGCAATATTAATATTATTAGTTTTAATATACTTTATAAAAAAAGTATTAAATTTTATTTTAATGAAATAATTTAAGATACTAATAAAAATTGCAAATTAATTACGTCAACTGACAACACACAAGTAATTACGCTTAAGCATAATTAGTTAGACTAATCAACAATCAAGAACTAGATAATACACTTCTAAATATGACCAAACTCTCTAACCTGCTCCAATAAGAAAGACCCATCACAATCATATAAATAGACACAAAATCTAAGAACTAGGTATGTCATTATACAATACTCAAAATACCGGGTGTCGAATACTAAATCTGACTTGAGCGTTAGAGTACCTTCTGCAGGTATCATCCGAGTCTGGATTACGTGAAGGTCGAGTAGAGTGAGCAGAGGAGAGGAAGGAGCTTGTTTAGAGAGGAACAAAAGTGCAAACCAACCGACTGACCAAGGAGTAAGAGGAGTAGCTTGAATCGTTCTCTTGGTCCCAATCCCGTTCGAAAACACTCAATAATATTATTAAATTCATTTTTATATAAAAATAACTATATAACTTTTTACTAATATTTGAAAGTTGAATGTAAAAATAAAAATAAAAATTAGATGAAATGGATAAAGCATGAAATAAATAAATAATAAGGTATAAGTGACATATTATATAATTTTCTTTTCTTGTCATAGTAACAAAAGTCATTCAAGTCCCTGAACAAGTCGTACATTATAATATTGTATAAATTCTTGATATGAAACAATTCAATTTTTCTCTCATTGTTTTTCAAGAAACAAGATTTCTTGATAGTCTTGTACCTATATGAAAACTAGTTCTGGCCATACGCATTTTGTTATTCCCAAAGTGGAGAGTGTGAGATTAAAGATTTTATCTAATATTTTCATTAAATTTCGTTAGTTTAAGTTACAACTAATAACAAAATATGTTTTTATACCTTATAAATGTCAAAATCCTTGTTCAAAGCACTTCAATAATAATGAAGAGATATGACGTCTTTTTGTTGAAAGTCGTGAATATGAAGAGTGGTCGGTAAGTGAAATTACTTAATTATTTTATTTATGGGTCATAACATTAATTATTTAATATTCTTTGATTCACTTTCTTTATTTCATTTATTACAAGGTCGTAGGAAGAAAGCTCAAGACATAACATCTAAGAATGTGACCCCGTACCTAATGTATCGTTCGGGGTATCATAAGCTTGAAGAATCACTGCTAAATGAGAAGGAGCAATCGAGACAAGGGATTTCTTCTGAAATTGATACAGGGATCAGTGAACCTCCATCTCCACCTACCCGCCACCAAAAATGGAAGATGGCCCGAATGAAAAGATCAGGTACATATAGTTATGAGCAATCACGAATAGTCTTAGAAAAAATTGTAAGTTATTTTTATCTACTTTTGCATTTATTTTAAAGCATTAATTATATTAAAAACTTGTAAAATTTTGATCTCTTGCAGGATTCCTTGGTTGAGCAAAGCTTCCAAGTTAATTTTGTATCTCAAGGTTGTCAAGATATCTTGCTTGAAGTTATTGGACGACCTGAACACCCTGATCGTGTACGTGCAACTGGAAAATGGGTTGGAATTCGACAATATTTCGGAGCTGCACCACAAAATTCATCCTCCTCCTCCGCCAAAGAGATCAAAGAAGAAATAGTGTCTAAGATACGACAAGAATTAATGGAGGATGTAAGTCAGAAGTTGAAACAGGAGAGTGAGCAGATGCGACTAGAGTTTGAGGAGAAGAATCAGTTGTTGCGATAAAAGTTTCTATCGCAACAACTTTGTGATCAGTCGCTTGTTGCTCCCACTCTTAGGAGCACAAAGGGGAGTTGTGCAACTCCTACAACATCAGGGGATGTCATTGGGTAGATAAGCCAATGTGAGTTACTTATAGAGGATGACATCTTTCCATAAGTGGTGTGGCCATTGGAAAATTCTTTGAAGAGACCACCACTTTACATAATACGTCTCTCGGTGAAAAAAGTACAAGTTATTGATGCTTGTGTTCCACTACCTACAGATGAAGTAACTACTATGGTCGAGGTAGTTCAGACATTCATTGCCTGGCCCATACACCTTGTTCGAATTATTCCAGAACCTTGGGTACGAATCCAATTTCGTTATATTAATTTATATTTATGTATTACATCTAATTTAATACAAATATTCTTTATTTCGTAGAAACCTCGTCGGAAATCGAGTTCGCAAAAGAAGCTTGAGGTTCCCATTGACAATTTTATAACTTATTTATTATCAGCGGCTAAGGATATTGGTACAAACCCACTCGAGATTCTATGAGATGATACTTTTTTTTGGAAGAAACACTGAAATGCCCTTATACATATAAATGTCAAAGATGTTAGAATTTGCAACAAGAAACTAGGAGCTCATTATAACTATAGTTTAAATTTTTATGATGTAAGTATCTTTCACATATATTTCAATTTACTTTATGTTAAATTATTATTGATTATGATTTAACTAATAACATGTAGGTATTTATCTAGAGTTTCTATTAATGACGGGAATTAAGATATTTATGGGATTCTTAGATCCCTATTTGATTAATCCAAATGGAGCAAAGAAAGCTAAAATCCAATCATACATCACCAACACTCTGAGTGAAGAGGGAAAAATATATTTTTACCCTTATATTAATGATTAAGTTCAATTATAAGTCGTCAATTATTAGTATTTCATGTTTTAAATATTTACTAATTGTTTCATGGATGATGTAGGGGTCACTGACAGTTACTTCTGTTATCCGTAGTTGATAACACTGTTGGGTGGTTTTGTTCATTGCACAAGAACAATCCACACACCTGAAGCAAATAGTTGATGTGTAATTACATTATAAACTTAACTGTGTATAATACTTAAACGTTACTAACAAGGTTTTTTGTATTAATCAAGGCATGACATGGATATAGCATGCTCAGAGGTTGACCAAGTGCAATTATCAAAAGATGACATGGTTGAACTTAAAGGTTTATAATTTTTGTCTTCCTTTTTTCATTGTTTATAAAAATATCAATATTAACTTTTAATTTATATTGTATTGTAGAGTAATAAACAATCGGGAGGCTATGAGTATGACTACTACGTTATGCAATGGATGGTTACTATTGTAAGACTAGGCATTCAAAAAGATTGGGAGCAAGTAATAATATTTAAATTATTCTTTATAGTTCTTTAAAGTATATGTATATTAACACTAATTTAAACTTGATTTTGTAATGCAATTTTTTATGGATGACCGATCAATAAAAAGCTTATTGCCAATCTTGTGGGACGAATCTGGGGCTCAAATCTCAGTCAATACTCAATACACACAGTGATGAACGCCTGGTAAAGATTTCAGACCAAAACACCCAAGGAGTAAGGCGTAATAAGTCTAAGACCGAGAGTGAACAAAATTGGTTTTCCTTAAAAGAAACGTCCTGACTTTTCTTCCCCATATCTTCTTTTTGTGATTCGTTTATGGACGTCCCTCCTTACCTCGATGCAAACAACATATGAAAGTACTTATGCGAATTTTTTCAGCGCCATACGGATGCAATTTTTTTTTTGCAGAAAGTAGGACGAAATTTCACAAGTTTCGGTATGCTTTGCGCGACAATTTCTGAAAAATTCTCCCGAAATAGTTTTTTCCTAAAATACCATGTAAGAATCTCCACAGAATTCGGGACAAAATGTGACAAATTTCAGGTCAAATGGATGAGTATTCACCCACGAAAAAAATCAAACAGTTTCACACACGAACGAACCTTCCTTTCAGCCCTGACAATGATCAATAAAAAGCTTATTGCCAATCTTGTGGGACGAATCTGGGGCTCAAATCTTAGCCAAAACTCAATAGACACAATGACGAATGTCTGGTAAAGATTTCAGACCAAAACACCCAAGGAGTAAGGCATATTAAGTCCCAGACCGAGAGTGAACAAAACTGGTTTTCCGAAAACAAAACGTCGTGGCTTTTCTTCCCCGTATCTTCTTTTTGTGATTCGTTTGTGGACGTACCTCCTTACCTGGGTGCAAACAACATATGAAAGTACTTGTGTGAATTTTTTCAGCGTAATACGGACTCAGAATAAAAATTGCAGAAAGTAGAGCAAAATTTTACAAGTTTCAGTAGTGGATAGCCTTGGTTTGGGCGAAAATTTCTGAAAAACTCTCCCGAAATAATTTTTTTCCTGAAATTCCTCGTAAGAATCTCCACTGAATTCGGGAAAAATTACAACAAATTTCAAGTCAAACTGATGAGTATTCACCCACGAAAAAAATCAAACAATTTCACACACCAACGAACCTTCCTTTCAGCCCTGACAGTGATCATAAAATGCTTATATCCAATCTTGTGGGATGAATCTATGGATCAAATCTCAGCCAAAACTCAATAGACACATTGACGAACTTCTGGTAAACACTTCATACCAAAACACCCAAGGAGTAAGGTCTAGTAAGTCCTAGACCGAGAGTGAACAAAACTTGTTTTCCGAAAACAAAACGTCCTGGCTTTTTTCCCCCATATCTTCTTTTTTTGATTCGTTTATGGGCGTGCCTCCTTACCTGGGTGCAAACAACATATGAAAGTACTTGTGTGAATTTTTTCAGTGCAATACGGACGCAGAATAAAAATTGCAGAAAGTATAGAGAAATTTTACTTATTTCAATAGTGGATAGCCTTGGTTTGCACGAAAATTTCTGAAAAATTCTCCCGAAATAGTTTTTTCTTGAAATTCCACATAAGAATCTCCATTGAATTTGGGAAAAAACGCGACAAATTTCATGACAAAGAGATGAGTATTATCCCACGAAAAAAATCAAACAATTTCACACACGAAGGAACCTTCTTTCAGCCCTGGCAATGATCATAAAATGCTTATATCCAATCTTGTGGGACGAATCTGGTGATCAAATCTCAGCCAAAACTCAATAGACACAGTGACGAACGTCTGGTAAAGATTTCAAACCAAAACACCCATGGAGTAAGATGTAGTAAGTCTCAGACCGAGATTGAACAAAACTTGTTTTCCAAAAACAAAAACTACTGGCTTTTCTTCCCCGTATCTTATTTCTGTGATTCGTTTATGGACATGCCTCCTTACCTGGGTGAAAAAAACATATGAAAGTACTTGTGTGAATTTTTTTAGCGCAATACGGGCGCAGAATAAAAATTTCGGTAGTGGATAAACTTGGTTTGCGCAAAAATTTCTGAAAAATTCTCCCAAAATAGTTTTTTCCTGAAATTCCATGTAAGAATCTCCACTGAATTCAGGAAAAAACGTGACAAATTTCAGGTCAAACGGATGAGTATTCACCCACGAAAAAAATCAAACAGTTTCACACATGAACGAACCTTCCTTTCAGCCCTGGCCATGATCATAAAAAGCTTATTGCCAATCTTGTGGAAAGAATATGGGGATCAAATCGCAGCCAAAACTCAATAGACACAGTGATGAACGTCTGGTAAAGATTTCATACCAAAACACCCAAGGAGTAAGGCGTAGTAAGACCCAGACCGAGAGTGAACAAAACTGATTTTCCGAAAACAAAACGTCCTAGCTTTTCTTCCACGTATCTTCTTTTTATCATTCGTGTATGAACGTGCCTCCTTACCTGAGTGCAAACAATATAAAAAAGTACTTGTGTGAATTTTTTCAGCGTAATACAGACTCAAAATTTTTTTTGCAGAAAGTAGAGCGAAATTTTACAAGTTTCAGTAGTGGATAGCCTTGGTTTGCGCGAAAACTTCTGAAAATTTCTTCTGAAATAGTTTTTTCATAAAATTCCACGTAAGAATCTCCACTGAATTCGGGAAAAAAATGCGAAAAATTTCATGTCAAACGGATAAGTATTCACCAACGAAAAAAATCAAACAGTTCCACACACGAACGAACCTTCCTTTCAGCCCTTGTGGTAATCAATAAAAAGCTTATTGCCAATCTTGTGGGACGAATCTGGGGATCAAATCTCAGCCACAACTCAATAGATACATTGACGAATGTCTGGTAAAGATTTCATACCAAAACACCCAAGGAGTAAGGCCTAGTAACTCCCAGATCGAGAGTGAACCAAACTTGTTTTCCGAAAACAAAACGTCCTTACTTGGGTGCAAACTTCTTTTTTTGATTCTTTTATGGGCGTGCCTCCTTATCTGGGTGCAAAAAACATATGAAAGTAATTGTGTGAATTTTTTCAGTGCAATACGGACCTAGAATAAAAATTGCAAAAAGTATAGCGAAATTTTACTTGTTTTAGTAGTGGATAGCCTTGTTTTGCACGAAAATTTCTGAAAAATTCTTCAGAAATAGTTTTCTCCTCAAATTCCAGGTAAGAATCTACACTGAATTTGGGACAAAACGAGACAAAGTTAAGGTCAAACAGATGAGTATTCACCTGGGAAAGAAATCAAACAGTTTCACACACGAACGAACCTTCATTTCAGCTTTGGCAGTGATCATAAAAAGCTTATTGCCAATCTTGTCGGACGAATCTGGGGGATCAAATCTCAGCCAAAAGTCAATTCACACAGTGACGAACGTCTAGTAAAGATTTCAAACCAAAACACCCAAGGAGTAAGGCGAAGTAAGACCCAGACCGAGAGTGAACAAAACTGGTTTTCCAAAAACAAAAACTACTAGCTTTTCTTCCCCGTATTTTCTTTTTGTGATTCGTGTATCGACGTGCCTCCTTACCTGGGTGCAAACAACATATGAAAGTACTTGTGTGAATTTTTCAGCGCAATAAGGACGCAGAATAAAAATTGCAGAAAGTAAGGCGAAATTTCACAAGTTTCGGTTGTGGATAGCCTTGGTTTGCGCGAAAATTTATGAAAAATTCTCCCAAAATAGTTTTTCCCTGAAATTCCAAATAAGAATCTCCACTGAATTCGGGAAAAAACGCCACAAATTTCAGGTCAAACGAATGAGTATTCACCCACGAAAAAAATCAAACAGTTTCACACATGAACAAACCTTCCTTTCAGCACTCACAGTGATCATAAAAAGCTTATTGCCAATCTTGTGGGAAGAATCTGGGGATCAAATCTAAGCCAAAACTCAATAGACACAATGACGAACGTCTGGTAAAGATTTCATACCAAAACACGCAAGGGGTAAGGCGTAGTGAGTCCCAGACCGAGAGTGAACAAAATTGGTTTTCCACAAACAAAACGTCCTGGATTTTCTTCCCTGTATTCTCTTTTTGTGATTTGTTTATGGACGTGCCTCCTTACCTAGGTGCAAACAACATATGAAAGTACTTGTGTGAATTTTTTCAGTGCAATACGGACGCAGAATAAAAATTGCAGAAAGTAGGGCAAAATTTCAAAAGTTACGGTAATGGATAGACTTGGTTTGCGCGAAATTTTTTGAAAAATTCTCCCGAAATAGTTTTTCCTGAAATTCCACGTAGGAATCTCCATTGAGTTTGGGAAAAAATGCGACAAATTTCATGTCAAACGAATGAGTATTCACCGACGAAAAAATTCAATCAATTTCAGACACAAACGAACCTTCATTTTAGCGTTGGCAATGATCATAAAAAGATTATTGCCAATATTGTCGGAAACTCTGGTAAAGATTTCAAACCAAAACACCCAAGCAGTAAGGCGTAGTAAGTCCCGGACTAAGAGTGAAGAAAATTGGTTTTCCGAAAAAAAAACGTCATGGCTTTTCTTCTTCGTATCTTCTATTTGTGATTCGTTTATGGATGTGCCTCCTTACCTGGGTGTAAACAACATATGAAAGTACTTGTGTGAATTTTTTCAGCGCAATACGAACGCCAAATAAAAATTGCAGAAAGTATAGCCAAATTTTACTAGTTTCAGTAGTGAGCCTTGGTTTGCACAAAATTTCTGAAAAATTCTCCTGAAATAGTTTTTTTTTTAAATTCCGCGAAAGAATCTCCACTGAATTTGGGACAAAACGCGACAGATTTCAGGTCAAACGGATGAGTATTCACCCAAGAAAAAAATTAAATAGTTTCACACACAAACGAACCTTCCTTTGAGCTCGGGCAGTGTTGGATAAACAATTTGTTGCGAATCCTGTGGGACGGGTCTGGGGCTCAAATCTCAGCCAAAACTCAAAAGACACAATGACGAATGTCTGGTAAAAATTTCAGACGAAAATACCCAAGGAGTAAGGCGTAGTAAGTCCCAGACCGAGAGTGAACAAAACCGGTTTTCTGAAAACAAAACGTCCTGGCTTTTCTTCCCCGTTTCTTCCTTCTCTGATTTGTTTATGGACGTGCCTCCTTACCTAGGTACAAACAACATATGTAAATACTTGTGTGAATTTTTTCAGCACAATATGGACCCGGAAAAAAATTGCAGAAAGTAGAGCGAAATTTCACAAGTTTTGCTAGAGGATAGACTTGGTTTGCACAAAATTTCTCCCGAAATGGTTTTTTCCTGAAATTCCACGTAGGAATCTCCATTGAATTTGGGACAAAACGCGACAGATTTCAGGTCAAACGGATGAGTATTGACCCAGAAAAAAAATCAAACAGTTTCACACACAAACGAACTTTCCTCTCATCCGGGGTAATGATGGATAAAAAATTTATTGCGAATCCTGTGGGACGAGTGTGGGGCTCAAATCTCAGCAAAACTCAATAGACACAATGACGAATGTCTGGAAAAATTTCAGACAAAAATACCCAAGGAGTAAGGCGCAGTAAGTCCCAGACCGAGAGTGAACAAAACCGGTTTTCCGAAAACAAAACGTCCTGGTTTTTCTTCCCCGTATCTTCGCTCTGTGATTTGTTTATGGACGTGCCTTCTTACCTGGGTGCAAACAACATATGTAAATACTTGTGTGAATTTTTTCAGTGCAATACGGACCCGAAAAAAAATTACAGAAAGTAGGGCGAAATTTCACAAGTTTTGCTAGAGATAGCCTTGGTTTGCAAAAAATTTCTCCCGAAATGGTTTTTTCCTGAAATTACGCGTTAGAATCTCTATTGAATTCGGAACAAAACACAACAGATTTCAGGTCAAACAGATGAGTATTCACGTAGGAAAAAAATCAAACACTTTCACACACAAACGAAGCTTCCTTTCAGCTCGGGCAGTGATGGATAAAAAATTTATTGCGAATCCTGTGGGACGAGTTTGGGGCTCAAATCTCAGCCAAAACTCAATAGACACATTGACGAATCTCTGGTAAAAATTTCAGACCAAAATACCCAAGGAGTAAGGCGGAGAAGTCCCAGACCGAGAGTTTACCAAACCGATTTTCCGAAAACAAAACGTCCTAGCTTTTCTTCCCCGTATCTTCCTTCTGTGATTTGTTTATGGACGTGCCTCCTTACCTGGGTGAAAAAAACGTAGGAAAGTACTTGTGTGAATTTTTTCAGCGCAAAACAGACCTGGTAAAAGGTTGCAGAAAGAAGGGCGAAATTTCACAAGTTTTGCTAGAGGATAGCCTTGGTTTGCACAAATTTTCTCTCGAAATGGTTTTTTCCTAAAATTCCGCATAAGAATCTCCACTGAATTTGGGACAAAACGCGACAGATTTCAGGTCAAACGGATGAGTATTCACCCAAGAAAAAAATTAAATAGTTTCACACACAAACGAACCTTCCTTTGAGCTCGGGCAGTGTTGGATAAACAATTTGTTGCGAATCCTGTGGGACGGGTCTGGGGCTCAAATCTCAGCCAAAACTCAAAAGACACAATGACGAATGTCTGGTAAAAATTTCAGACGAAAATACCCAAGGAGTAAGGCGTAGTAAGTCCCAGACCGAGAGTGAACAAAACCGGTTTTCTGAAAACAAAACGTCCTGGCTTTTCTTCCCCGTTTCTTCCTTCTCTGATTTGTTTATGGACGTGCCTCCTTACCTAGGTACAAACAACATATGTAAATACTTGTGTGAATTTTTTCAGCACAATATGGACCCGGAAAAAAATTGCAGAAAGTAGAGCGAAATTTCACAAGTTTTGCTAGAGGATAGACTTGGTTTGCACAAAATTTCTCCCGAAATGGTTTTTTCCTGAAATTCCACGTAGGAATCTCCATTGAATTTGGGACAAAACGCGACAGATTTCAGGTCAAACGGATGAGTATTGACCCAGAAAAAAAATCAAACAGTTTCACACACAAACGAACTTTCCTCTCATCCGGGGTAATGATGGATAAAAAATTTATTGCGAATCCTGTGGGACGAGTGTGGGGCTCAAATCTCAGCAAAACTCAATAGACACAATGACGAATGTCTGGAAAAATTTCAGACAAAAATACCCAAGGAGTAAGGCGCAGTAAGTCCCAGACCGAGAGTGAACAAAACCGGTTTTCCGAAAACAAAACGTCCTGGTTTTTCTTCCCCGTATCTTCGCTCTGTGATTTGTTTATGGACGTGCCTTCTTACCTGGGTGCAAACAACATATGTAAATACTTGTGTGAATTTTTTCAGTGCAATACGGACCCGAAAAAAAATTACAGAAAGTAGGGCGAAATTTCACAAGTTTTGCTAGAGATAGCCTTGGTTTGCAAAAAATTTCTCCCGAAATGGTTTTTTCCTGAAATTACGCGTTAGAATCTCTATTGAATTCGGAACAAAACACAACAGATTTCAGGTCAAACAGATGAGTATTCACGTAGGAAAAAAATCAAACACTTTCACACACAAACGAAGCTTCCTTTCAGCTCGGGCAGTGATGGATAAAAAATTTATTGCGAATCCTGTGGGACGAGTTTGGGGCTCAAATCTCAGCCAAAACTCAATAGACACATTGACGAATCTCTGGTAAAAATTTCAGACCAAAATACCCAAGGAGTAAGGCGGAGAAGTCCCAGACCGAGAGTTTACCAAACCGATTTTCCGAAAACAAAACGTCCTAGCTTTTCTTCCCCGTATCTTCCTTCTGTGATTTGTTTATGGACGTGCCTCCTTACCTGGGTGAAAAAAACGTAGGAAAGTACTTGTGTGAATTTTTTCAGCGCAAAACAGACCTGGTAAAAGGTTGCAGAAAGAAGGGCGAAATTTCACAAGTTTTGCTAGAGGATAGCCTTGGTTTGCACAAATTTTCTCTCGAAATGGTTTTTTCCTAAAATTCCGCATAAGAATCTCCACTGAATTTGGGACAAAACGCGACAGATTTAAGGTCAAACGGATGACTATTCACTCAGGAAAAAAAAATCAAACAGTTTCACAAACAAACGAACCTTCCTTTCAGCCCGGGCAGTGATGGATAAAAAATTTATTGCGAATCCTGTGGGACGAGTCTGGGGCTCAAATCTCAGCCAAAACTCAAAAGACACACTGACGAATGTCTGGTAAAAATTGCAGACGAAAATACCCAAGGAGTAAGGCGCAGTAAATCCCACACCGAGAGTGAGCAAAACCTATTCTCCGAAAACAAACCGTACTGGCTTTTCTTCCCCGTATCTTCCTTCTGTGATTTGTTTATGGACGTGCCTCCTTACCTGGGTGCAAACAACATACGAAAGTACTTGTGTGAATTTTTTGAGCGCAATACAGACCCGAAAAAAAATTGCAGAAAGTAGGGCGAAATTTCATAAGTTTTGCTAAAGGATAGCCTTGGATGAGTATTCACCCATGAAAAATATCAAACAGTTTCACACACAAACGAACCTTCCTCTCAGCCCGGGCAGTGATGGATAAAAAATTTATTGTGAATCCTGTGGGACGAGTCTGGGGCTCAAATCTTAGCCAAAACTCAATAGACACAATGACAAAACGTCCTGGCTTTTCTTCCCCGTATCTTCCTTCTGTGATTTGTTTATAGACGTGCCTACTTACCTGGGTGCAAACAACATACGAAATTACTTGTGTGAATTTTTTCAGCGCAATACGGACTCGGAAAAAAATTGCAGAAAGTAGGGCCAAATTTTTCAAGTTTTGCTAGAGGATAGCCTTGGTTTGCACAAAATTTCTCCCGAAATGGTTTTTTCCTGAAATTCCGCGTAAGAATCTGCACTGAATTTGGGACAAAACGCGACAGATTTCAGGCAAAAGGATGAGTATTCACGTAGGAAAAAAATCAAACAGTTTCACACACAAACGAACCTTCCTTTCAGCCCGGGCAGTAATGGATAAAAAATTTATTGCGAATCCTGTGCGACGAGTCTGGGGCTCAAACCTCAGTCAAAACTCAATAGACACAATGACGAATTTCTGGTAAAAATTTCAGACGAAAGTACCCAAGGAGTAAGGCGCAGTAAGTCCCAGACCAAGAGTGAACAAAACCGGTTTTCCGAAAACAAAACGTCCCAGTTTTTCTTCCCCGTATCTTCCATCTGTGATTTGTTTATGGACGTGCCTCCTTACCTGGGTGCAAACAAAACATGAAAGTACTTGGGTGAATTTTTAAGCGCAATACGAACCCGGAAAAAAATTGCAATAAGTAGGGCGAAATTTCACAAGTTTTGCTAGAGGATATCCTTGGTTTCCACAAAATTTCTCTCGAAATGGTTTTTTACCGAAATTCCGCGTAAGAATCTCCACTGAATTTGGGACAAAACGCGACAGATTTCAGGTCAAACGGATGAGTATTCACCCAGGAAAAAACTCAAACAGTTTCACACACAAACGAACCTTCCTTTCAGCCCGGGCAGTGATGGATAAAAAATTTATTGCGAATCCTGTGGGACGAGTCTGGGGCTCAAACCTCAGCCAAAACTCAATAGACACAATGACGAATTTCTGGTAAAAATTTCAGACGAAAATACCCAAGGAGTAAGGCGCAGTAAGTCCAAGACCGAGAGTGAACAAAACTGGTTTTCCGAAAACAAAACGTCCTAGCTTTTCTTCCCCGTATCTTCCATCTGTGATTTGTTTATGGACGTGCCTCCTTACCTGGGTGCAAATAAAACATGAAAGTACTTGGGTTAATTTTTTCAGCGCAATACGAACCCGAAAAAAAAATGCAAAAAGTACAGCGAAATTTCACAAGTTTTGCTAGAGGATAGCCTTGGTTTCCACAAAATTTCTCCTGAAATGGTTTTTTCCTGAAATTTCGCGTAAGAATCTCGACTGAATTTGGGAAAAAACACGACAGATTTCAGGTCAAACGGATGAGTATTCAATCAGGAAAAAAATCAAACAGTGTCACACACAAACAACCTTCCTTTCAGCCCGGGCAGTGATGGATAAAAAATTTATTGCGAATCCTGTGGGACGAGTCTGGGGCTCAAATCTCAGCCAAAACTCAATAGACACAATGACGAATGTCTGGTAAAAACTTCAGACAAAATACCCAAGGAGTAAGGCGCAGTAAGTCATAAACCGAGAGTGAACAAAACCGATTTTCTGAAAACGAAACGTCCTGGCTTTTCTTCCCCGTATCTTTCTTCTGTCATTTGTTTATGGACGTGCCTCCTTACCTGGGTGCAAACAACATACGAAAGTACTTGGGTGAATTTTTTCAGCGCAATACGGACCCGGAAAAAATTGCAGAAAGTATAGCGAAATTTCACAAGTTTTGCTAGAGGATAGCCTTGGTGTGCACAAAATTTCTCTCGAAATGGTTTTTTCCCAAAATTCCGCCTAAGAATCTCCATTGAATTTGGGACAAAACGCGACAGATTTTAGGTCAAACGGATGAGTATTCACCCAGGAAAAAAATCAAAAAGTTTCACACACAAACAAACCTTCCTTTCATCCCGGGCAGTGATGAATAAAAAATTTATTGCGAATCCTGTGGGACGAGTCTGGGGCTCAAATCTTAGCCAAAACTCAATAGACACAATGACGAATGTCTGGTAAAAATTCAAGACCAAAATACCGAAGGAGTAAGGCGCAGTAAGTCCCAGACCGAGAGTGAACAAAACCGGTTTTCCAAAAACAAAACGTCCTGGCTTTTCTTCCCGTATCTTCCTTCTGTGATTTGTTTATGGACGTGCCTCCTTACCTGGGTGCAAACAACATACGAAAGTACTTCTATGAATTTTTTTCAACGCAATACGGACCCGGAAAATAATTGCAGAAAGTAGGGCGAAATTTCACAAGTTTTGCTAGAGGATAGCCTTGGTTTGCACAAAATTTCTCCCGAAATGGTTTTTTCCCGAAATTTCGCGTAAGAATCTCCACTGAATTTGGCACAAAATGCGACAGATTTTAAGTCAAACGGATAAAATTCACCTAGGAAAAAAATCAAAGAGTTTCACACACAAATGAACCTTCGTTTCGGCCCGGGCAGTGATGGATAAAAAATTTATTGCGAATCATGTGGGATGAATCTGGGGCTCAAATCTTAGCCAAAACTCAATAGACACAATGAGGAATGTCTGCTTAAAATTTCAGACGAAAATACCAAAGGAGTAAGGTGCAGTAAGTCCCAGACCGAGAATGAACAAAACCGGTTTTCGAAAACAAATCGTCCTGGCTTTTCTACCCCATATCTTCCTTCTGTGATTTGTTTATGGACGTGCCTCCTTACCTGGGTGCAAACAACATACGAAAGTACTTGTGTGAATTTTTTCAGCGCAATACGGACCTTGAAAAAAATTGCAGAAAGTAGGGCGAAATTTAACAAGTTTTGCTAGAGGATAGCCTTGGTTTGCACAAAATTTCTCCCGAAATGGTTTTTTCCCGAAGTTCTGCGTAAGTATCTCCACGGAATTTGGGACAAAACGCGACAGATTTCAAGTCAAACGGATGAGTATTCACCCAGTAAAAAAATCAAACAGTTTCACACACAAACGAACCTTCCTTTCAGTCCGGGCAGTGATGGATAAAGAATTTATTGCGAATCCTTTGGGACGAGTCTGGGGCTGAAATTTAAGCCAAAACTCAATAGACACAATGATGAATGTCTGGTAAAAATTTCAGACGAAAATACCGAAGGAGTAAGGCGTAGTAAGTCCCAGACCGAGAGTGAACAAAACCGGTTTTCCGAAAACAAAACGTCCTGGCTTTTCTTCCCCTTATCTTCCTTCTGTGATTTGTTTATGGACGTGCCTCCTTACCTGGGTGCAAACAACATACGAAAGTACTTGTGTGAATTTTTTCAGCGCAATACGGACCCGGAAAAAAATAGCAGAAAGTAGGGCGAAATTTCACAAGTTTTGCTAGAGGATAGCCTTGGTTTGCACAAAATTTCCCCAAAATGGTTTTTTCCTGAAATTCTGGGTAAGTATCTCCACTGAATTTGGGACAAAACGCAACAGATTTCAGGTCAAACAGGTGAGTATTCACCCAGTAAAAAAATCAAACATTTTCACACACAAACGAACCTTCCTTTCATCCCGAGCAGTGATGGATAAAGAATTTATTGCGAATCCTTTGGGACGAGTCTGGGGCTCAAATCTAAGCCAAAACTCAATAGACAGAATGACGAATGTCTGGTAAAAATTTCAGACGAAAATACCCAAGGAGTAAGGCGCAGTAAGTCCTAGACCGAGAGTGAACAAAACCGGTTTTCCGAAAACAAAACGTCCTGGCTTTTCTTCCCCTTATCTTCCTTCTGTGATTTGTTTAGAGACGTGCCTCCTTACCTGGGTGTAAACAACACACGAAAGTACTTGCGTGAATTTTTTCAACGCAATATGATCCCGGAAAAAAATTGTAGAAAGTAGGTCGAAATTTCACAAGTTTTGCACGAAAAAAATCAAACAGTTTCACACACGAACGAACCTTCCTTTCAGCTCTGGCAGTGATGAATAAAAAGCTTATTGCCAATCTTGTGGGATGAATCTGGGGCTCAAATCTTAGCCAAAACTCAATAGACACAGTGACGAACGTGTGGTAAAGATTTCATACCAAAACACCAAAGGAGTAAGGCGTAGTAAGTCCCACACCGAGAGTGAACAAAACGTGTTTTCCGAAAACAAAACGTCCTGGCTTTTCTTCCCCGTATCTTCTTTTTGTTATTCGTTTATGGACGTGCCTCCTTACCTAGGTGCAAACAACATATGAAAGTACTTGTGTGAATTTTTTCAGCGCAATAAGGACGCAGAATAAAAATTGCAGAAAATAGGGCGAAATTTCACAAGTTTCGGTAGTGGATAGCCTTGGTTTGCGCAAAAATTTCTGAAAAATTCTCCCGAAATAGTTTTTTGCTGAAATTCCGCGTAAGAATCTCCCTGAATTCGGGACAAAACGCGACAAATTTCTTGTCAAACGGATGAGCATTCACCCACGAAAAAAATCAAACAGTTTCACACACGAACGAACCTTCCTTTCAGCCCTGGCACTGATCAATAAAAAGCTTATTGTCAATCTTAAGGGACGAATATGGGTCTCAAATCTCAGCCAAAAATCAATAGGCACAGTGAAGAACGTCTGGTAAAGATTTCATACCAAAACACCCAAGTAGTAAGGTGTAGTAAGTCCCAGACCAAGAGTGAACAAAATTGGTTTTCCGAAAACAAAACGTCTTGACTTTTCTTCCCCGTATCTTCTCTTTGTTATTCGTTTATGGACGTGCCTCCTTACCTGGGTGAAAACAACATATGAAAGTACTTGTGTGAATTTTTTCAGAGCAATACAAACGTAGAATAAAAATTGCAAAAAGTAGGGCGAAATTTCAGAAATTTCGGTAGTGGATAACCTTGGTTTGCGCAAAAATTTCTGAAAAATTCTCTCGAAATAGTTTTTTTCTGAAATTCCACGTATCAATCTCCACTGAATTCGGGATAAAACGCGACAAATTTCAGGTCAAATGGATTAGTATTCACCCACGAAAAAAATCAAACAATTTCACACACGAACGAACCTTTATTTCAACTCTGGCAGTGATCAAGAAAAAGGTTATTGTCAATCTTGTGGGACGAATCTGATGCTCAAATCTCAGCCAAAACTCAACAGACACAGTGACAAACGTCTGGTAAAGATTTCAGAGCAAAACACCCAAGGAGTAAGGTGTAGTAAGTCCCAGATCGAGAGTGAACAAAACTAGTTTTCCGAAAATAAAACGTCTTGATTTTCTTCCCCGTATCTTCTTTTTGTGATTCGTTTATGGACGTGCCTCCTTACCTGGGTGCAAACAACATATGAAAGTACTTGTGTGAATTTTTTTAGCGCAATTCGGATGCAGAATAAAAATTGCAGAAAGTAGAACCACTTCCTTTAGATGCCCTAAATTTTGTGAGAAATGTTTGAGCTACATACTTCCTTAATTACTATAACTCTAGGATAGCTAATGAATAGTATAGGAATTAGATAGATAGGATATGATTAGTTTTTGTAATACATATTTTCACTACATATACATACATATATATATATATATATATAATTTTCTTCTTTGAATAAATGTGTCTAAATTTATGTATCTTGCTTGATGGGTTTTTAACTGATTAGGTTAATTAAGAAGGGAAAACGCATAAAACAAAATGAAATAAAAAAAATGCCCATAATAGACGGCAGTTATGACCATAACCTTCGTCTATTCCTCGACCATGCACACTTTTGCAGTAGTGTCAGGAAAGGGTATAAACGACGATTATGGTCATAACCACCATCTATACTCTTTCGAACACTCTATATACCCATATTTAATTTTCGCTATAGACTAGTGGGATGAACTGCCATCTATATGTGACTTATAAACGACGGTTAGAGAACCTTTATCTATACCCGAATAATATAAACTACGTGCTGATAGACAACAATTTAAAAACCATTGTCTAATTACTAAAATAACCGCTAACCTTTTCTGCATTAGTGTTCATTCACATGTCACAAAAATAATTACCTAGTTATAATCCCCATTGTAATGTCTACAACAAATAAATTTTCTTTTGCTATTCTTAGAAGTAGTTGGTGTCCGAACTTTGCACATAATGAATCATAATATACAAAACTATTCAACATACTTGCCAAGTGTCTTCCATATTCACTATAGCACAACACTTTAAATATCATCTTTTTCATATTCTTATTCCAACACATTCTCCTTTATTTAGAAATTTCATAAATAAAACATAGAAAAGGATTTAAAGCATTATATTAACAAAAAAATCCCTTCAACTTTGTGTTCGTTCTATTACATTAAATTTTATATATTATAATTAATTAGTATTTTTTATTTTTAACTGAAATTATGGTAGGAAAATTATGTCAATATCTAAAATTTGCAATAAATATAGAGAAAGACTATACCAATGAATAAGTAAATAATTTGAAAACAAAATTAAATCATATAAAAATAAATGAAATAATATTTATAATCACTAATTTGGTAAGTTAGTTTAACAAATTTATAACGAATCATTGTTCTAACATTATTAATCTACCATCATTATCTACCATATGCAAATAATTTTTATACAAAACACAAATAAACATAATTCACAAAACCTAGTGTTGAAAGAAAAACTTACTTATACCTTTTGTTATTTTAAAAAGATTTGTTCTTTCTTCAAGTTCTTTTAAAAAAAATTAATTTAAAAAATAAAATGCAATTAATATGAGAACTAGAATTGATAAGAAATTGGTTAACAATATTATTCCGCAAGAAATTTATATTAGTTCAGATCTCAAATGATACTACATTTAGTTTAAGTTATTTAACATTAGAATAACTATATTTCACTATCTTTAAAAGTTTGTAAAAATACTTACAATGACAATTACAAACACGAGATAACAAAATACTAAGAAATCAACTTTTAAACACAAGATATATTCAACCCTTGGAACACTCTAAAAGAATGAAAACCAAATTAACTCTTGACCACACAAGAGGATATATATGGAACACACTTCAACCACTAAGTAAAGAAAATAATGTACTACAATTCATAATAAAAGCACAAAACAAGGTTGATTTAACGACATAACACAACCTTATTGATTTGGAAGCTTGAAATCACACTTTGAAAATTGAAAATAGCTCAAATGATCTCAACGTAATGCATATTTCACAATTGTATTAGTTGTATAAAAGAGTGAGAGCAAGACTCTATTAATAGAGTTCAAAAAATGATGATTTAAAAAAGGTACTAACGCATTTAATCTGTTATTTCAAGCTAGTAATAAATTACTCTCAATGAAATTTGAAAAAAAAATTTACAACTCTTTCTGTTTTAATTAATTATAGTATTGCTAATTGATTATTTCAACCTTGTATTTAATTCATAAAAAGAAGTTAATCAATTATGTAAAATTTTAATTGGTTAGTTTTTAGAACATTGAAAGCACTTAAATTTGCTTTGGTTTTAATTGATTAACTGAATTGATAATTGATTATCCTAGTTTAAAATCTCTCATAAATATTTTAATCAATTACTTAAAAATTTAATCGATTAACAAATTTATTAAATATTTTTCTCATATTTTAAACTTTATAAAAACAATTTTCTTTTAATTCATTTGACTATAGGTTGTGTGTTAAATTAAAATCTTTGTGAATACCTTGTACGAAAGACTCAACAACATACAATGAAAGCTAGAAATTCTCGAAACATCTACATCTTCTTCTTCAAACATCATCATCAAAACATCTTTTTTAGAGGTTTGAATGTTCTCTTCAAGTCCAACAAATCTTCAAGTCCAACAAAAAACACTAATGAGAAGAGAAGAAAATGTTTGAGTAGAAAAGTGATAAAAGATAAAAAAAAAAAAGCAAAAGATGTTTGAACATAAAAGTTAAAAAAAAAAAGCGTGTAACCAGTTTTAAGTTCTCCAAAAGATTAAAAATATTGTAATTACATGTAATTAAAAAATTGTTTATTAAAATTTAAATTAAAAAACTACAACAATTAAAAAAATTAATATATAAATATATAATATTAATAGTCTATTTTATTGTTTTATACTTTAACTCTTCCTCAAATAAATATTATATTATTTCAATAAAATAAGATGTTTTTTTTAATAAGAATAGGTTATTCTCTTTTTAAGTATAACTACCAAAACTTTGCTATCATATCCTAAAGATAATCATTTATATATCCTTAAAAGAAGACAATATTATAAAGATGATAGAAAAAGAATAAAAACAAAAACAATGATGGGAATCAAGAAAATCTAAACTTTTGTAGTCCAAGTCCTTTTTTAAACAAATCCTAACTGATATAAATTAATTTCACATTGTAATAATAATGTTGAGAAAAGAATCAATGAATTAAGAGATTTTAATTTTGAGATAAAAGAAGTGAGAAAGAAGGAAATTTAGAGACAATGCATATTTTTTTTCACCCCCATTTTCTTTAACCGAGTTAGGTTATTCTTAGAAGGTGTCAAAGTTTTTTTTTAATTTATTTTATTACATGTTAATAAACCTATCCGAGTCATCACGAGTAAATTAAGTTTTTAGTCAACCAATACCAAAATTTGTAATTCTCTTATACAACTCAACTTAAACGGTTAATTTATTTACTTTATCTATCGGACAACTCTAGTATAAATTGTTCTTACAATACAAGAAACTGAATATCCCATATAAAGTATCTTCTATCTTATGTCTTCTCTTGCTATTCGTCCGTTGAGTCCGAGAGATGGAATACCTGCAAAGAAACTTCAATATTCAAGTCAGTTGTAGATGTGTTTATTTAGGTTTAGAGCTTTGGACAGTCATTACCTTTCTTCTATTTATAGTTTTCTATTGGACCTTCCTTCTTAATGACATTGGTCCATGCCTAATAAGTCTTTAATGATGCTTTGCAGCCCCTTAATCAACAGAGTTTTCACTTCGTGACCTTGGTCGACGGACACTCCGCCCACTAATTCCAGATAGAACATAAATTTCGTATAAATTAATTTATGATTTTTTTTCCCATTAGGTCTTGCTTTACTAACATGCTAAACTCTACATTCTCCATTGAGAATCCTTGATTCTATAGTAGCCTTGTATATGCACTATGATAGCTATATGACTAGATATTTATCTCATGATGGAATCACCTCGTGCAAAAAAAAATGCTTAATCGTGGCCACTTGAAGCAACATCTATGGAGGTTTAAGAAATTGTCTAGAACCTAATAATTGGATAACAACATCAATACCCTTTCAAACAATTCTAAACACTTCACTTACTTGAGAACTTTATTTATTCTCTATTATTCTTCTTTTCATGAATTTCATTAACATTCTTTCTTACAACAATATCAATTTATATTTCTTAATTTACTGCTTCAGCTTCAATTTTTTACATCGTTTTATATATATAACAATCTATGTTGAAAGGAGAACTAATTTTCTAATAATACCATGGTTAATTTTTTTTTAAAATATAACAAACATTAAAAAAAAATCATTAAATAAAAATTTATTTTATAAAAAAAATAATTACTATATTGACTGAATTAGATATTATTTTATAAACAATTTTTTTTATCTACACTAGTTTTTGTGATTAATAAAAATTTATAAACTAATTTTTAAATTGGTGTGCAACATTAACTACTAATATTTTAGATAGTAATTATTTTAGATTCTAATTTATAGTTAATAGCTAAAATTTTGATAGTTAATGTTATATACTAATTTAAAAAATAGTTTATAATTTTTTATTAATAACAAAAATTACTTTACATATCATTAATTTCTTAGTTTATGAAGTAGTATCAAGTTTTAATCATTTTAAACAAATGATATCAAAGATTATAAATAAAAAATTAATTAAAATTTTTGTCACATAATTATTAACATTTCACGAATTTGATCATATAATTTTTTCACATTTTACTTTAAAATTCAATTTTTATACATTTTATCAAATGATTTTTCTCTTTTACATATCTTACACTTACGTTTTTCAAGACAAATTTGGCAATATGTGTTTTATAAAAACAAAATAACATTGTTTTGTAATTGTCTTACAAGGAGACGTCAATATTGTGGCAAATTTAATATAAAAATGCAACAAAAAAGTTGGAGAATAAAATTCATAAAGTAATAATAATTGAGTGATAAAGTATATAATTAAACTTGAAAATATAGATGAAAAATCAATAAAAGTTTCTGATGTTTTTTTTATAAGAAATAATCATTGATAATTAATAAAAAAAAACATTTGGCACTAATATTATGATTATAAAATTTGTGAGTAATAATTGGTTGAAACAAAATTGCATAGTGTGAACTAAGATCTTCACAAACATGTTGGGTCCAATATTGAGGCTTTGATTATTAAAGTGTGTATGATTCTCAGCATTTCTATTTTATTCACAAAACCCTAAAAGCCTTTGATTTATATATGATTTATAAGGTTGTGGGGCAAAAGGTTTTGCTTTTGCATGAAAATTTCCTTTGTAATGATGAGGTTTTTTGCTTTTTCTTCCTTTTTCTTTTCTTTTTCACATTTAGGCATGGACTTATACAGTTATATTTTCTCTTTTAAAATTGCCTACTATTTATCATTATTTTTTAAATTCAACCTATAAAAGTCCAATAAGTAGATTACATAGAGGATAAGATGGAAAAAGATAAACTATTCAAGATATTTTGAATTTTTTTGCATGAAAAAATAATCATATATGATCATTATAAATGATTTTTGTAATATTTAATACTGATGCTTGAAACTGTTAATTAAATTAAATTAAATTAAATTAAATTAATTTCATTTTAATTAATTCACACACTTGATAATATTATGACATTTTTTTACGTGGTAAAAAAAACTCAGTTTAAGTTACATAGTAATGAGCATTCATACTTTGATACTGAAACATACTCATTTAATAATCTAATAAATTGATATTTTAATTATTATTTTTTTAATTTAAAATATTATTATAAAGGGATGTCAAAAAAATAAGTTAGTATTTGCTGTGTCAAAGAATCTTTATTCATAATTAATAACATCTTTATTGTATTTTAAAAAATACATTTTTTTTGTTTAAAAAGGTAAAACAGATTAAAATAATTAACAATAATTAAAGGAAATTAAAATAATAATGAAAATAATAATGCAAAAATTATTAAACCTAAGAAATAAATAAAATAAGATGATACTTTTAAATTAAAAATAAGAAAATAACTGTTTAATCTAACTATCCTTAGTTATCTCAATTTACACTAGTTAATTAATTAAGGGTTGATTCAGAGTTCTTACTTAGTGTTTATAGTTTTCTTAAAAAAATGGTATAAAACTAATTTACGTAAATATGCATAAAAAAATTAGAACTGAATCATTAGATTGAATTAATGTTATTTGTCTAATATGAACACTTTTGAGATTATAAATCTAAAGTATAATATGATTAAAAAGAGTTAGTTTTTTAGAATATGTTAAAAAGTTATTCAATAATAAGGTTTCTGAACAAGCTAATAAATTTATACCCTTACGCGACTAACGAGGACTTATATTATACAATTTCCAAACATTAATAAGATGACAATAATAATAATAATAATAATAATAATTTATTAATATTCAAATTTTGTTAATATTAGTGATTGTTGATTTTAAATAACTAAATAGGGGTTTTTTTTATTAAAAATATATATTATTTTTATATTCATAAATGTTTTATTTCTAATACAAATGCTTGTCTTTACTTTTATGTCTGATATTTATAATTGTTCTCATAAAAAGGGAGCATAACTCTCTCAAAATAGAAAAAAAAAATAGTTTTAGATGTGTTTTTACTTCAATAATATATTTTTACTTCAATATAAATATTAAATTTTAATTTATTAAATGTATTTTCACTAATTTACTTTTGTCTCAATTACTATACACTCTTATATTTTATCTAGATTTTAATTAATTTACTTATATATTTATGATGATGTAAAAATGAAAAAGGAGAAAGTAAAACTGTATAAATGTTTTATTAAGTTATAGAAAATTTATCACATTTTTAATTTTTTTACATAAAAAATTAAAAGAAATGAAAATGAAAGGGTAGTTATTCCATACCATAATAGATTTTGTCTTTGATTTTTTTTTTAATACAAACTAAGAAAAGTTAATAAGTAGATGGAATAATATAACGATTATGCTTGTAAAATTAATCATATAATAATTAAGCTATTTATTGTTCTTTACCCATCATTAATGTTATAAAAAATAAATGAAAAAAAGTAATGAATATTCATTAAAAAGATAAAATTATGCTTATAAAAATTATTATAAATTAAATATAAGGAACATAGTATTTTAAATATGTAGTTTGTGTGGTGTTTTAAAATTTCGTATTGTTCTATCACAAATTGAGAGGTCACTTAGAAAGGAACACATAATTTTTCGGTAAAAGCAACGTTCACATCAAAATACAGGTTAATAATATTAATTTTATTAAAGGTTACAAAACACAATTTAATTCGACCTACCGTAACCATAACACCCAATAGAAAAATATAAATTAGAGAAAATATACATAATAAAAGGTAATGATTGTTTAAACTCTAAATTAACTAATTCGATCGATCTTATATAATTTGAACGTCAAAATATATTTATAAATATCCTATTAACTCGAATCAACAAAGAAGATGAATGGATCTAGAAGAACAAACTTTTTTTAATTTTTAAGAACATATATCCTATTATTTAACTTATTTTATATAGAATAGAAGTAAGAAAAGTGAGAAATGATAAATGGTTGAAAATAGTTAGTGTGATTATGAACAATAATTAGGCAAAGATATATAATTGGACAACATGATTGAAATTGGATATAATGGCCTCCACAATCATAACTAAAATCTATAGATTGGATGCGCACGCTCAACTATATAATATATATATATATACACTATTGCTTTGGTTGCCAAGAACTAGCTGTTATCAATTACAAAATAAATAAATAATAATAATAATTTATATTTTTAATAAGATTTTGATTTTTTAAGTGTTTTCTAAATTTAAATATTTTTAATTAATTTTTTATTAATTATTAAAAAATTATAATTTTTAATTAAATTTTTATCTTCTATTTTTTTTAATTAGGTGATTTAAGTATTATCATCATCTTATTTATTTGTCTTTGCATATTAAAAAAAACGTGAAGTACTAAAATTTATTAAAAATGATATTAACAATTAATATAAAATGACAAGTATTTTTTGTTAAATGACAAGTACCACTTTAAAATAAGATTTGACAATAAGAGTTAATATTTTTATCATTAACAAACAATCAACATCTTTTACGGTCAGAGCAAAGTTACTTCATTTTCAAATAAGCAATTGAATTTTATAGGACCAAAATCATGAACTTGTCAAATTGGTCAAAAGTAAATTTAAGGTTTAACCATTTTTTTAACTATCATTTTCATCATTTAATTAAATTTTATTTTTATTTTATTTTATTTTCTTAACCCTATAAGAAAATCATGAAATATAAACTAATTTTTAAAGACCAAAATAATTAGTTGCAATAGTAACTAAATTAGAGACATTCTAGAAACTAAAAAAAAATTGGTTTCTAAATTAGTTTCTATTATTGTTAAATAGTTTCTAAATTGGTATCTAATTAGCAACCAAGATTTTAGAAACCAAATTTAAAAACTAAATAATTGGTAATAGTTAAAAATTTGGTTGCTAATTAGATATCAATTTAGAAATTATTTAATAATAATAAAAACTATTTTAAAAACTAATTTTTTATTTAATTTTTAAAATGATCTCTAATTTAGTTATTATGGTAACTAATTATTTTGCTTTCTAAAAATGAGTTTCTATTTCATGATTTTCTTGTAGTGTAAGAAATAAATTCATATAATTTCATGTATTAGTGTTACAATAATAATACGTGATATTTGTTTAAAATAATAGATCAAATTAAAAATACTCAAAAAAATACAAAAAGAAAACTTTTAAAAAAATTATCATAAAAGAAGAGAAAGATTATTAAATATAAGTTTTTTTTTTTTTGTTTAACTTTAAATCAATGAGTTCAAGTGTAGTCTACTACTTGGAACATATTATATTATATTATATGAATGGGTGTGTAGCAATAATCATGATTAAGGAAAATAGGGTTAGGGAAATTGAGTTCAAAACAAAACATTGCATCTAAAGCCAACTCATTTCACGTGGGTTATATATGAAATAGGTAAAAATTAAAGCTCAAGATAACCTTTTATATGAAAAGTAAAAAGCTTTATTCATATGCAAACCACAAGGAAGCATCAAGAAAATAAAAAAATTAAGGTGGATCTTCTACCTAAACCCTCTCTACATGTGAAGTAACTTTTTCATAAATAATTATAGGAAAAGAAAGATAAGATTAATTTTATAGAAACTATTTTCTAATTTATAAAAAAAACTGATTTTATATGTTATTATTTTTTATTCTATGAATACTTATATAGAAATTTTATGGAAGTTAGATGATTCGGAACGGATCCTTTATGCATGTGCATAAACATTTATTAGCATATTCTTTAGTTTGAACATTCTTGAAATCCGAACTTCAAGTAGTCAAAAGCCCCTTTCCAGCACTTATCTGATTTCGTTGTTGAAAACTTATTGGTGAATCATAATGTTCTTACTCTCATCTTTTCGGTATATTTAGCTATTTCTTAAAGGAGTAATGTCTAACATATTTATTTTAATAAGTGGACAAGAGTTACGATATTTCTAAAAAATATATATGGGTTGGATATATCTGAAATGTTTTATTTTATTTATTATTTGTTAATAAAAAAAACTAAAAGAGTAATGTGTAACACATATTCTCATATTATTTCTTTTGTGTTGACATTGTAGAGTGGATGTAACAACTACTAATACAGTTCATGATACTGATGCATATGCTGATAATGTTGTTATACTTGCTAATTTTGTTGTTACTTGTGTTTATGTTATTATATTTCCTTTTTCATACATTCAACCAATTCTTTAGGACACTAGTACAAAAGTTTAAAACAATAACTCATTATTTAATGTGTTTTTACGGTCAGACGCTGTCTTTCAAAATTCATGGACATTTTTTAAATTAACTTGATTTACAAAGGCAGCTATTTGTAATAGTTGCATTCTTAAATCAAGCGCTTTGATTTAAGAATGTGGCTATTATGTTTTGTCTTATGTCATTGCTAAGGTCATTGTTTTATTGGGAATGTTTTTGTTTGCTCTCTACTGTATCTTCCTCGTCGTTGTTGCCGCCTTACTCCGTCGTGTATTTGCGTTTCATTGGAAAAAATTTATTTGCGTTTTATGAACTTTTCTTTATGTTCTTAGTTATCAAGCCTTCCAATATCAATCCATTATTTGTATTTTTTTTTCAGAACATGTTACATTCAGATTGGGATGAAATACTAAGAATGTGAAGAGGTATGATATTCATGCACCAAGAGATCAAAAGAAATGTTAAAATGATGACTTGTTCTTCGAAAAAGATCAAAGTTGAGAACTTTGATAAGAAACCCAAACAATAGCAAAAAAGAAAAGAAACCCTAAGCGTCATTCGTAAATGCGATTTATAAATGCGGTTATAGCATTTATAAATGCGGTTATACCTTGTCTTCTTTGAGAATGGTTGTCGTAGTTATGAGCACTTCCAGTTCTTGTACTAGGGCGGATTCCCACTCAAATCTTTCCCGTCTCCACCTTAACTGCCAACACCAACCCGACTCTTCCCACAACCCTACCTCTCCCACCTTGTGCCCCTGATTTAAAGACAACGAGAATAATCTGGGGAACAAAGTTTTGAGATTACCATTACCAATCCACACATCCTCCCAGAACCTAATTTTATCTCCACATCCTAACTTCCATCCAATTTCTTTATGAAACCACCCTTCACCTTCACCCTCCCTACATACTTTGTTTAAGTCTCTCCACCACCATGATTGAAGTTTGACCGGAGTCTGCACTTCCGAGCCATACTTCGAATCTAGTAATTCCTTCCATCTCCCTTTCTCTTCCGAAATGTATCTCCACCTCCATTTAGCCAGAAGAGCTGCATTAAACTTTCGAATCTCTCTCACACCCAGACCACCCTCCTCTCTATTTTTGCACACAACTTCCCACCTTACCCAAGAGATAGACGTCTTCTCCTTCCCCCAACCCCAAAGAAACCTCCTTTGGATTCTGGTGATACTCTTGCAGATCGACGCCGGTGCTTTATACATAGATAAGTAGTAGAGCGGGACAGAGGAGAGAACCGATTTGATTAAGCACACCCTCCCTGCCATGGATAGGAATCTGCCCTTCCACACATTGAGTCGGTCTTTTAACTTGTTTAGCACAGGCTCCCAAAACTTGCTTGTCCTGGGATTCCCTCCTACTTCAAGGCCCAAATACTTGAAAGGTATCCCCATTTGAGCACAGTTGAGGGTCTTAGCATAGCAATCTAAGATGTTTCTTTGGACATTGATGTCTGCTAGTTTTGACTTGTGAAAATTTATCTTCAGACCTGAAGCTAACTCAAAACCCCTGAGTATTGCCTTCAACGTCACCACATTAGAGTAGGAATCCTCACAGAAGAACATGGTGTCATCTGCGAACTGCAAGATACTCAGCTCAACCTTCTTCCTCCCAATCTTAAGGCCTAATAGTAGATTCGCCTTAGTAGCTTGTCTCACAAGACCTGTCAAGCCTTCTACTACCAATATGAACAAGAAGGGGGCAAGAGGATCGCCCTGCCTCAGCCCTCTGGAAGGTTTAAATTCCTCCGTCGGGCTCCCGTTTACAAGCACTGAAACGGTGGAACTTTCCATGCAACCTCTAACCCAGCTAATCCATTTATTTTGAAACCCCAACCTTTGGAGCATGTCATAGAGAAATTCCCATCTTACCGAATCATACGCTTTCTCAAAATCCACCTTCAGACACAAGCCACTCCCCCCACCCCTCCTTATATCCTCTACTACTTCATTGGCCATTAGCACACTGTCTAGAATCCCTCTGTTCTTAACAAAAGCTGATTGGCTATCATCAACTATTGAGGAGATGACGATCCTGATTCTGCCAGCCAACACCTTAGAGATGATTTTGTACATAGCCCCTACTAACGAAATAGGTCGATATTGCTCCAATTTGATAGGGTCCCTAATCTTCGGGACTAAAGCAATGAAGGATGCGTTGCATCCCGTCGGTAGGGCACCTGTAGCATGGAAAAGATTCATAATTGCCATTACCTCCTCTTTTACAAAGTCCCAACTTTCCTTAATGAAGTTGAAGTTAAAACCGTCAGGTCCTGGGCTCTTAGAACCTTCACATTGCCACACAACATCCCTTACTTCTTCCTCAGAGAACACTTTTAGAAGGCTCATGCTGTCTTCCCAAGGATTTTCCCAAGACCTAAGGATTTTCTCCATCCCAGGTACCATAGGTAATGACATATTTGATAATGATATGCTTGATCTAGGAGTGTCTAACAATGATATGGCCCTATCCAGTTTCACCTCCTTATCTCTTGGGCCTTGAAAATTATTAGTGTTTTGATACAATTGGCCAACAAAAGCATTGCCAACCTTGCAAGACTAATAGAAGATGTGTTGGTGCACTGGCCAACAACTTGGGTAGACCTTTCTTGAAAATGGCACGCACTAAGATTGACGTTCATGCTAGCATACTGACCATGGAGTTTGGGGATCGTCTAGCGAAATTCAACATACTAAACAATGCAAAATAGCTTCAAAATACTTTTGTTTTCTACACTCACATAATCATTTGTTTGGTAGATGACATTTTCTTGATTTCTTAAAGGGTTTTGATTTTTCTGAATTATAAAAAAAAATCATACTTTTACTTGTAATTCATATACTAGATCGTCTATCTGTCAAATATGTGTTGAGATAGACAAATATGTATTGTCTGATGATATAGCTTATAATGTAGATGTTGGTAGTACTACACCAGTATTGTTTACCATATGATAGTAAACAAACACAACTTTATCAGTTGTTCAAAAATCTAACCCAATTGAGTTCAGGTTACTGGATTTTTTGAACCACCACCATCCATTGTTCAACCAACACTGAGGGAGTTGGAATCACTCTTAACAACTAATTTTGGTACTAAAAACACTTGTGATTTAAGTTGTGATTCTTCTATTTGTGAGACATGTGTTGAGATAAATCAATTTCTAACTATTGATTATGAAAACAGTGATACATGATCTTATTTTGATATACCTACAGAGTCAATAGAAAAAGAATCTACTTAATCACAAATGACTCTAAATTGGTTTCTATTATGGAGCTAATGTCACTAGAGGAAGAGAAAACACTACCAATCAATCATGTAGATGATAGAAGTGAAGAAGAGGAAGATAATGGTTTTCCCTCCTTGAAGTTTTTTAGACGATCTTTAACACAATCACCACCACTTTCTAGGTAAAGCACATATCACTCATCTCATCGTCTACACCAGCTAGACCGTTTATCGTAGTTGGAATGTCTACCCCACTACAACTCAACCTTCCACCCAACATACATCCCCTCCACCTTAGCAAAACTACCTCGCCCAAACCTTATTATGTACATATATGCAATCATCAAGACCATTAGAAAGTCGCCTTTACCATCTCTTGAAGAGATAAATGTTGTAAAAATCCACGAATAATATGCTATCCAAAAAGACTTGCCAACTAATTTCTTTTATCATAGTAAAATTGTAAAAAATTAATTATGTATGATAAGATAAAATTTAGAATATTTATAATTCTTAAAATATAATTAAATTAACAATCACATTATATTAAATATGTTAAAAAGAGACTTTACCATTTCCATTTTTTTAGAAAGTAGAAAAAAAAATTAGAATCAAATTTATTTAGAGAAAAATAATTGTAACATCCTAATATTTTAAAAGTATTTTTTAATTAATATAGAAATTTAAATATTTTTTTTATAATAATTATGAAACAAATGATATGTAAATATATTATTACGGAAACCTATATAAAATATTAATCCTAAGTGAATGATATATTGATTTACGTAATTTGAATGTATTTTTTCCCTTACTCATTATACATTTTTTAAGGAGGTTGTTTTTTTTCTTTTTGTTACATCTAAAACTTATCTTTATTTATTATAAAGGTTTTCAAACATTAGCTATCACACTATTCCATTCCATTTCGTATATGTGTTCTGTTGTCTCACTTTTCCATATATATTGTTATTTACAGGAAATAAGGGTAATTAAATAATAATAATATAAAATAGTATAATAATACATTATTAATAAGAAGAAGAAGAAAATAATAATAATAATACTAAAAATAAGAAAAATAAGAAAATTGGAAATAATAATAATTTAATAAATTTGAATCAAATTAAATCTTTCGGTAAGTTTAAATTTTCAATCCAAATTGCATCTTGTACCCGTTCGAATTATCATTAAATTCTTTTAAAAATAAATAAAGATTTTGATTGCTCTTTGTCTATGGAGAAAAGAGAGATGAAAAAGAAAATCAGAAAGAGGAATGAAAGGGAGAAAGAGAAGTAAAAGAGAGATGAAATTTGAAAGCAAAACGTGGAAAATAATGTAGAAGGAGACCCTTTTTCTTTCTTTCAGTGGCGTGATTTATTTTCACTTTCTCTCAACTGGAATATTCCAAAATCAAAATCATCCCCATCAAACAACAAGTAAAGGGACAAAAACAATATGACGAAGGAAAAACAACAAACACAAATAAATTTCATAATAATAACATTAATAATTATTATTGTTCTACTCATATAAGTATTTTGGTATGATCCTTAGTCATACTTAGAAATTTTAGAATTAGATTAGTTTCTTGATATTGAGATAGTGTTTAAATCTCGAATACGTTAGAAAATAACATCGTTAGAGTTAATCATCGCATCTAAGATATTGTCTGTTTTAAAATTTGAAGTTTCGTCACGATTTTGTCTTTAAAAGATACTTAAATGGACTAACAGAGAAAAATATATTTAAAATGTCATTGACATGGACTCCTAAACGATGCGAGACTAGACTATTAGGTGTACATAATCACAAATACCATAATTTTTGTTTAAAATTCTAAATAATTTGATTGTTCTCTACTACTACGTAATTAATTATATTTTCTTTTAATAATAATAATAAGATATTTAAATAAAAAAAATCATGTGTTTCATTATTATGTTGTAACTTAGGGTTTACTATTAACACATATACTTATTGCATTTTTTTAGTTAGTGTGGTGTTGGAGATCCCACATCGACTAAAGATGATGACAATTCATTGTATATAAGTTGGTGCAAACCTCCCCTCATGAGTCGGTTTTATGAGGTTAAGTTAGACTTAAAGTCCACTCCGTAATATGCTATCAGAACCATTTAAAGGCTATCCTAGCGAGTGTTTGTTGGGTTTATCAGGCCACTCGCTATCGGATCGTTATCGGGACAATCTCATGAACTGATTTTATGGGGTTGAGTTAGGTTTAAAGTCCGTTGACATCGTAATATATGGATACTACTAAGATCTTAAAAGAATAATAACACACTATTTTCATAGAATAAAGTTTAGAGAGAAATGAATGTACCTAAAAAAGAAGTTGCATTGGAAGTTTGGTGAGAAATGGAGGAAAATGAGAAAAGAAAAAGGTTATTTTGGTAAGAAGGGCATTGGATAAGATTGCGATGTATAAGCACTAAGGTGGTCCTAATGTCCTATGATATAGTCGTCGTGCATGCCTACGATGGTGTGGTCTGCTCATATATACTGTTTTTATGATTATTTGTGTGCTCGTGCACTTCCTCACCAGACACAAATATGGTCCCAAAAAAGAAAGACAACTCAGATCTTCATTTCGATCCTCCTCTTATAAATTCCAAATCAAAATCAAAATTATATTATATTCATCCAAACAAAACATTCTTCATCTTTTCTTTTGATCATTCATACATTCAATTTCCTTGCATAGTACAATTCTACATTTCCCTCTCTATAGATTCCTCAACTGCTCCAACCTGTCATAAGGGGACCTCATCTTTACATCACTTTCCTTACCCTGCTACAAAAATTATATCTTAATTTATGCTTTTCATTTTTATAATATTTTATTACCATTTTCTTAAGAATCTTGAAAACGATGATTATCTTGATTTGTGTTTTATTTACTGTTATAACTCATGTTCATTTGATGCTTTATAATAGGTGAAATATTTGTCTTAACTACTGTGAAAAAAATCAGATTTAGGATCTTCTCATTTTTTATGTGATGATAAGTTTGCTAACTTAGATTTTATTCATAGAAAATATTTTCATTGGTATAATAAGCTTATATCTAATCTTTACTTAGAGTTTTTTTTATTAATAGGTATTATATATGTATCGTTTTTGTTAATATATAAATTTTGGTATAGTTTCTCACATCTATATTTTTTATTTTCTTTTCTTTTTCTTATAATAATACTTTTTAATGCGATAACATATAATTGTTGTTATTGAGATGTTAAATGATACCATGATAGCTTTTATAAAAAAAAAAATTATAATCTAAAACTTGGTGACACTACATTCAGTAGATGTTTGAATGATAGGTAAAATTGTATGAATTCACAGTGTAGAAAAATGGAAAAAGAAAAGAGATAAAAACAAAAAATGATAGAACAAAAGGCACAATCCCCAATCCCCATCACCTTTAGTAAAAACAACAACCTCTCATTGTTTATTTTCTGTAAATAGTGACAAGTTCTGACCCCATAGAACTCCCCACTCCACACCTAAAGTTAAAGCATCCATCTTTATTTAAAAAAAAAAATAAAAGTTAAAGTAGCAACCCAAACAAAACCTAAAGGAACCACGTCAGAGACAATACTAATAATATTCATAGTAACTGATAACGAGATCTTATTATAACACCAATTACATGACTTACTTTATAGATTAAGAAATGTAATTTGTGAGTCTATATTGATATTAAATAATTTACACTTAATTTTAAATATTTTTTTTTTCTTATATTCACTCAGTTAAAAGATTGTCTTCTCAAATAATTGTTAAAAGTTTTGATTTTCCGTCTCGATCGAAGATGAAGTATTTATTAAAGGGTACTCTGATTTTTAAATTAAAATTCGGTATATAGTGGTTGGAGTATTAATTGTTATTAAATATGATATTAATATTATTTTTAAAAATGTATTTATAGAGATAATTGGGTACATGTGCATGTGGGTCGATATTTAGTAAATCTTATGATTAAGCGAAGTTTAATACATATCTGTTATGCTTGATTGATTATGTTAAAATAATCTATGTGTCTTCAATATCTAAACGTTTCATCTTATGTCAATACTTCTAAACTATATAATTGCGGTAATTTGGTGACCTATCTTGACTTTTCTTCAATCATTTATGTACACTTAATTAACTTGTAATTTTTTTTATTTTATATTTAATTATTGTATAAAATAGTACCAACTATTTTAATGAGTAGAATAAAAAAATATTTTGAAGATTGTGTTACTTGAAATTACTTAAAAAAATTAAATTTTTATAAATAACTTTGAAATGTCATAAAAAGAATAATTTTATTATTTATATCAGGACAAAGAAATAAAAAATAAACCATTGTTAATATAATTTTAAAATAACTATCTTAGAATTCAACAAATTTATCGAATATTATTGTAAGATAACAATATAAAAACTTAGCACGAATAATTTTCTCTTATGAATATGTTAAGAATGACTTTTATGGTAATTATAATAAAATTAATACTTTTATTATTTATATCAGGACAAAGAAATAAAAAATAAACCATTGTTAATATAATTTTAAAATAACTATCTTAGAATTCAACAAATTTATCGAATATTATTGTAAGATAACAATATAAAAACTTAGCACGAATAATTTTCTCTTATGAATATGTTAAGAATGACTTTTATGGTAATTATAATAAAATTAATACTTTTATTCGTGAAAAATGATAAAAATTAAATACATTATTTTGATTAATTCTTTAATCAAATTTAGACTTTTATGTCATTAATTTATATAATAAATAATTCTATTAAATATTAAAATACTATAAAGAAAAACTCTAATTGTATGTAAAAATATAACATAAACATTACCACATGCATCTATTTGTCATTACAATTTTTATACATTAAATTGTTTTTTGAGTCATCTATGTTACTTTAATCTATATATTGTTTCCTTAATAAACAGATTTTAAAATCCTAATTCTTTTTAATTAACAATTATTATTCCACATTAGCTTTTAAATTATACACTTATTACACTTCAATGCAAGGAGAAATTCCAAATTCTCGGTAACCGACCCTACACTTTCCTTTACGTAGTTGCTTCCAAATACTTCATCACACATTCCATATAAAAATTTAAATATTAAATTTGGTTCTCCAAAAAATAATACAATCACATAGGTTATAATTAAGCTTGCTATATAAATGAACCATTAAAAAAATATTTATTTATACATAAATTGAATTGTAATACGTATAAAAAAAATATAATATTGAATATCCACACATCTAAGTTAGATTTCGCTTGAGGTCGATTTAGACCATATCACACTTAAGCAGGTTAAATATTAAATAGTGCATTTTTAATTACAGATTAAATTTTTAATCAGACCCAATAATAGAGGGTTCATAATATTTATATAAATATTGTAAACATTTTTGTTCTCGAACGAATGTTGGGTCCTAGAGAACGATTGCTCTTCCATTCTCTTTGGTCGGTCGTTATCACTGTTAACTTCCTGCTTCATCTTCCTCCTCTTGGTCATCTGGTTTCATAGGTTGGGACGATACCTGCAGAAGCACTATAACGCTCAAGTCAGTTAGGATGTAGGAACTCGAGTGTCAGAGTACTTTAGATAATGATGTACCTGGTTCTTGGAATTTGCGTTATTTATATTACCTTAATGGGTCTTCGTTGACGGGTCGGATTCGTGTTTAAGGTTGTGTGTAAATAGCCTTTAATTGTGGATTAACCTTGCTAACTTTGTCAACCCATGGCTCGTCGTCATGGGTCGGTCGGTCACGTGTTGTCAAGTGACCTTTTCATTGTGGTTAATTGGTTGAATGGTCGAGTTTCTGACAGACTCACTAAGTCAATCGGTCGTCCTAGTACAACTCTCAAAGGATAGTCCTAGTACAACTCTCAAAGGATCATGTATGTTATCTTCTAGTACTAAACACTAAATGTCAAGTGTCAGAAATTTGACTTGAACATAGGAATACCTTTTACAGATACCATTTTAATCCAAAATTGACTAAAACTGAAAGTTGAAGAGGGAGAGTGGTAGAAGATCAATTGAAAAAAAAGAGTGAGATGCAGGCCGATAAAAAAATTTCAGTTTTCTTCCCGTCCCCCCAATCCCTTTCAAGAACATAATTAATATCTAATTTTATATGAAAGTTTAAAAAATTTATTGAAATGAAAATTTGAATAGATTAATATTCTATATTATTATTTTATTTTAAAGATTGGTCCACATAGTATAAACCTTAATTTTGTGTCACGCCACGGCACTTTTGTTTTCTCGCTGTCCCTGGGAACCAAACAGTGCCACCAACCTTCACAACCTTTCACTGTCATCACATCACTCTCTCTCTCTCTCTCTCTTCCTTTCTCTGTCATCACTCCACACAGACAAATCACACTCCTCACTCATTCTTCTTCTTCTTCTTCACTTTCTCTTTCACTTCATTCTTCATAACATGACCAAACCTCAAACATCTTTTCCTTACTTCCGGTTATGAATCCCCCCCAACCGCCGCAGCCCCACCGTCCCTCCACCTCCTGCCCCCGCCACCCCGACGAAGCCTTCACCGGCTTCTGTCCCTCATGCCTCTGCGAACGCCTCGCTCTCCTCGACCCCAACAACAACAACACCCCAGCCACTGCCCGAAAACCCCCTTCCACCGCCGCCGCCGCTCTTAAAGCCCTCTTCCGCCCACCTGCCCTCCCCGAGCTCCGCCGCACCAAGTCCTTCTCCGCCTCCAAAAACGAACCTTTCTCCACCTCCTTCGAACCCCAGCGCAAATCCTGCGACGTCCGCGTCCGCAGCACCCTCTCCAACCTCTTCCACCAAGACCTGAACCCCCAAAACGACAACCCCCCACAACGAAACGACATTCACCCACGTGTTCTCGACCACCCCGAAGATAAACGAGAAGCCCAGGAAGAAGAAGAAGAGAAAGACGAGATCAGGGTTGTGGAGGAGCCCAAGCCCAATGTGAACGAAATAGTTGAAGTCATTGAAGAAGCTGAAGTTGAAGTTGAAGAGATAGAGGAAGAGAAAGAAGAGGAAGAAGAGCTTGTTGCTATCGTTGAAGAAGAAGAGGAGGAGCTGAAGACAATGAAGGACCACATCGACCTTGACTCGTCACAAGCCAAGCAGCAAAAAGCGCGTGACTTCAAGGACCTCGCCGGAAGCTTCTTCTCCGCGGCGTCGGTTTTCAGCAAGAAGTTGCAGAAGTGGCGGCAGAAGCAGAAAGCGAAGAAGCGGAGGAACGGCGCTCTTCCGGTGGAGAAGCCGATCGGGCGCCAGTTCCGCGACACGCAGTCGGAGATCGCCGACTACGGCTTCGGGCGGCGGTCTTGCGACACCGATCCGCGGTTCTCCCTCGACGCTGGGCGGTTCTCGCTCGACGCCGGGCAGTTCTCGCTTGACGCGGGGAGGATGTCGTTCGACGACCCTCGGTACTCGCTGGAGGAGCCGCGGGCGTCGTGGGACGGATACTTGCTCGGCCGGAGCAACTTTCCGAGGATGCCGACGATGCTCTCGGTGGTGGAAGACGCGCCGATAGCACCGGTGCAGCATGTGGTGAGGACCGATACACAGATTCCGGTGGAGGAGCCGGTGAATGAGGACGAGGGTGTTCCTGGTGGGAATACACAGACTAGGGAGTATTACTCTGATTCCGGTTCCAGGAGGAGAAAGAGTCTTGATAGGTCTAGTTCGGTTAGGAAGAGTGTTAGTTTGGAGGTGGATGAGCTGAGTAACAATGGAAGTGGTGCTGTGAATGGGAATGGGAATGGGAATTTGAATGTGAATGTGAATGTGAATGCTAAGGTGGCTCCTTCTGGGGTGGATTATGTGCAGGGTGTGAAAATGGGGTTTAATGAAAGGGATTTCGGGTCGAATTCAATGCGGGAAGATTGCTGTTCTGAGAAGATGTTTGATGTGGGGGTGATTGGGAATGGAGATGGGAAGGGAGGGAAGAAGGGGCGGCGATGGCGGTGGAGCATATGGGGGTTTATTCACCGGCGGGGTGGGAACAAGGATGAGGATGAGGATAGGTATAGCAGGGTGAATGGGGTGGAGAGGTCTTATTCGGAGACGTGGGGTGGTGATGGCAGAGGTGGTGGTGGTGGTTTTAATGGGAGGATGTTGAGAAGCAATAGTAGTGTGAGTTGGAGGAATGGTCAAGGGGTTGGAAATGGTGGTGGTGGGGTGTTTGGGGGTTTCAGGAGGAATGGTGTGCAGGGTAATGGGAATGGGAATGGGAATGGGAAGAAGGGGAAAGAGGAGTTTGTGTTGGAAAGGAATAGGAGTGCAAGGTATTCTCCCAACAACATTGACAATGGTCTCTTGAGGTTTTACTTGACCCCCATGAGGGGAAGCAGAAGAAATGGGTCTGTGAAAAGTCGATCAAATCAAACACATTCTATTGCAAGAAGTGTGCTTGGATTGTATTGACATGGAAGAAGATCCACAAGGTGTTCTTTTGGTTTCATGTTGTTAGTTTTGCTCTGCATTTCTTGTGTAAACCACACATGCCCTATGTATTATTACTATTACTATTCTTCTTCTTCTTCTTGATGGTTGGTTGGTTGGTTAAAGCACCCTGCATTTTTTCTTTTACACTGCCTACCATGCTTCTTCAGTTTAGTTTTTTCAGTGTTTCTGCTTTTGCTCTACGCTGCTGGGGTTAGTGAATAGTGACCTTAAAACTCTTCCTTCACACACACCATGTTCACTTACTTTAATTTGCCTGAAAATAAATGAGACATGTGGCTAGATTCATGGCGCCACTCAAAATATGCTTTGTCTTTGAACCTGATATGGTTTCTTTTTCTGTCTTTATGCTGCAAAAGCAATGCTGATTGGCGTAGGATCGGAAGGGTTATAATTTGGGAGCATTTTAACCTGAATTTTGGCATGTTTTATATTCCTGCAAAAGTGGTTACAAGGTGGGCTCATGCCACCTGCAATTGCTCTTTGTCATGAGTTGTAGTTTTGAGTACAAGATAACTGGTCGATCCTTTTTCCCTTTGGCATCAATTAATCACACTTTATTACATGTGACTTATCACAGGCCATGGCCCCATAAAACATCCATCAACTCATATCACCGAATCTATGTCTAAGAAAATGTTAGAGTTTGAACTTTTTTCTAGTGAAGAAGTCTAACCACTGAGATTCATCTCAACAAAGGGTGATCTTAAACACATCTTTTGGAGATTATGTGTTAAGGGTATGTGAAAGTTAGAAATTTTTTACTGATGTGGAAAGAGAGGAGAATGGTATTGTTGTGGGGTTGTGGTGATGAAGATTAAGGCAGTTGCATTTGGGGTTACCGAGACAATGAAGAGTGTGTGGACATAAGGAGGGTGTTAACAGGAACAAGACATGAGTAAAAGAATATATAGGGATAAGAGTGCAGAAAGGTGACCCTCCATGTTTGTAAAAGAAGAACAATTTTGCAGATTTACTGATTGACTTGAAACTAGAGGAATATTAATGCTACTGCTATGTCAGGTCAACGTCAACTGAAACTTGATAGTGCAATAAAGGGTTATTTTTCAGTAGACAAATATTACAAACCATAGCAGCTGCCTACCTCTTTCGTTCTTCTATTTGCAAACTCTTCTAATTAACTGCTCTATGTAATATTTACTGTGCTTTGGCTCTAACATGAGCTATGAGAGATGAGACTTTAAGTATTCCTATGTATTAAAAGATATTTATTAAATTTTTTATATTTTAACATGATTTTAACACAATTTTAAAAAGAAGAAATACATTAATTTTTTAAAAATTTGAATTTACTGTATAATTTTTTTATGATTACAAAAATAAGGAACAAATCTTTTGAATCAATTTAAAAAATATCTTTTTGTTACAAAAAATATTAGAAAACATACTTATCAATTTATATAATTTATAATTATATAATATATAGATTCGTGTTCTCATGTTTTATATTTTAGAAATTTTAGAGATTCCGTACATGTAACTTCGGTGTTTTCTTGTGTTGTAGAGATTATGTGTTATATTAGTGTCTACTGCATAGAATATGAGTTACTCATTTTGCATGTAGAATGAAATTGTTAGACTAATAATTAATAATCCCTCAATGTTTATTTTTTTTATATCTTTCAGTGTACTGTTTAGAGATTAATAATTAATTCTTAAATGTGAAATCAAATATGTAGACATTTACTAAAATGCATGGTAATTGGTATTTTAACATGATTGTGCATGACTGAACATGAACACAATGTGTGTATTAACATGAGTATTGTAAAATAACTTTAAACTAAATTTTAAAATGAAGTGATTTAACTTTGGATACTTTTATATTGAAAGAAAGTTTGGTGCTAACACTGCAATTTTTTCTAACCTTAAAGTTACTTTTTTTCTTTATGAATTTTAGTTGAATTGTGCATTGGTGCAAGTACATGTAGTTTTTTTTTATTATGTATCATAAGAGATAAAATGACCAAAATTTACGTTAAAATTGTTCCAATACGTTGGTATGGTATTTTAAATATACTTTTTCTTTTTAATCTTTTGGTTATTTTTAAGTCGAGTTTTAAAATAAATAATACCTTAAATACATTTATATTAATTACGTTATCCGAAACATTAATATTAATCAAATTAAAAGATTTTGAATAATTAATTTTTATTATCGAATTAAGTAAGTATCAATATCTAATATAGAAAGAAGAAAGAACAAAAAAAATAAGACAGATTTAGACACTATTCTTAATCACATTGAATATTTTAGATGTAAGATAAAACATTTTTTTTTTGAAATAATATTTTTTAAAAGATTTTAAAATTAAAAATAGATAATATTTCAAATACGACGATGATTGATTTTAATGATATTATTTAAAAAAATTTGATAAAAAAAACTTTTATGAGAGAGAAACATAATATTTTATGGAATGCAGAGTTGAGATTCTTTGGAATTTAGAATGCATTAGAATATTATTTGTTGGGAGAAGTTTTGGTGTGAGGGCATGCAGATTTTCTAAGAAGAGAATTGGCGAGCTTCGAGAAGTACAGGGAAAGCGGAATGATGCAGAATATATGGGTCGGTCCCTTCTAACACAAACAAATTACCTATGTGAGATTTGTCGGTCCAACCTCATAATTTTTCCTCTTTTTCAATCTTATTTATGTTAATCTTCACATATCATATATAAAACACTTCTATCTATCGAAAGAGTGTTGAGAGAACGATTGATTCTGCTTCTATCTTTGGTCGATTACTATTGTTCAAAGCTTCTTGTTTCTTTTTTCTCTTTTTGGTCGTTTGTCTTTACAGGCGGGGATGGTACCTGCAGAAGGCACTCCAATGTTTAAGTCAGTTAGGGTGTCGGCACTCGGGTGTCAGAGTACAATAGATAATTATCTGGTCCTTGGAATTTGTGCTATTTATATTACTTTAATGGACCTTTGTTGGTGGGCCGCATTAGGAGGTTGGTTCATGTTTAGAGTTGTGTTAAACAATCCTTAATTATGGATTAACCCTGATGACTTGGTCAACCCATGGCTAGTCGACATGAGTCGGTCGGTCACGTGTCGTCGTGTGACCTTCTCGTTGTAGTTGATTGGTTGAATGATCAAGTTTCTGACCGCCTGATCGACTCGATCGTCGTCTGAGTACAACACTATTTTAGCTTTTAATTATTGTTAGAGTATTTTAATTGGTAAGTGTACTAGTCGGGATTGGATAAAAATTTAATGTCCGATCAAAATCAATTGAGATCATCGTACTAAAAAAGAATTAACAATATTAATCAATGATAAAATATTAGGTAAATATTCTTAATTATGATTTATATCTTCAATCTAACCCAATAATAAAGAGTTCATGGTAATTATATAAATAGACACAAATTTCAAAAATTAGATATGTCATTATTCAGTACTACAAACACAATGTTGAATACCAAAATCTTACTTGAACATCAAAGAACCTTTTGTAGATATCATCCGAATCCGTAGTTCACGAAAACAAAGAAATCATTTAAGAAAAAGAAAGAAAGATAGACTGACCAACTAACTAAAAAGGAAAGTAATCGTTTCCTTAATTACAATCCATTTCGAAACTGTAATTATTATTACAAATTACTAAAGATAATATTGATGGTGTTATATACATGTGTTTATCTAGGATTTAAATATGACACAAGTTGGAATAATATCTGTGTATTTAATGATAAAGAAAAACAAACTTACTCTTGGCAGAGATTTATTACAATTTGACATTTTAATTATTTTAATTTATGGAAGAATAATTATATTTTTGGTAGTTATGTTTTATCTATATATTTGAAAACTGAAAGATAGTTTAGTTAGCATAAAAAAAAGTGATCTATATATATACAAAAACCTATTTGACTTATATGGGATTGAATCAAAGTATTACTTTATACAAAGGAGTAATTACCAAAAACTAGTCATGAGTTTTTTTTTTTAGATATTGTAAAAGGAAAATGTCTCAATACTTAAATTAATGGCTTTATTAAGCATGTGATATTTTTGTTAAAAAATGATATCATAATTTTCTTTAAAAATAATTTCCACTCCTGAAGTTCTTGGAAACGCGATTGAGTCCATTTATTATAGCTTTTTTCAAGGAAAATCACTTTTGATTCAAATATTTTAAAAATGATTTAGTACTTTAGTTTAAACATTTTAGAACTAAAAGTGAAATCATAAAAATAAATTACATTTCCTATTATTAATTCAAGAAATTAAAGTTTAAATTAATATTACCTCTTTGTAATGGCTTAGGGTTATGAAAAGCAAATTGTTCTTTTAAATATTTAAATGTGTTAACTTTTTTCATGCAATCTTAAAATCATTAATTTTTATATGATATTGAAGGTTTCACATCAATTTAAAATATATAAATAAAACAATCTTTATTTTATAAATCAGTTTTATAAAAATAATTAAGTTTAAATTTAGTATTATCAATAAAAAATAAAATTTATTTTAAAAAAAAATTAAAATCAATTTTTTTATATTATATTTTATTATTGTACCGGTTGGATCCGCATGATAACTGGAAGTTCAATACTCGGTCAGGGTCGACCAACACAACTGAATCCATTATGTCTAAACAAAAGATTAACCAAACTAATCAATAGTCAAAATTAGGTAATAGACTCTTAATCACGATCCAAAACCATAATCCAACTCAATAACAAAGGGTCTATGATGATCATATAAATAGGCAAAGACTTCAAGAATAAGGTACATCATCATTTAGTACTAATAACACCGAGTGCCGAATACCGAAATTTTACTTGAATGTCAAAGTTCATTTTACAGGTATTATCCGAGCTTGGAGTTCACGAAGACAAAAAATAAGAAAGTGAAAGAAAGATACAATGACCATTTTAAAAAAACAGAAAAGATAGACCGATGGATCGAAAAAAAAGACAAACATTCTCGTTGTTAGAACCTTGTTCGAGAACAACTACTCTACATTTTTACTTTCTATTCGATCATCACTTTGAGTTATTACCATTTTTTTACCTAGATGGTCTCCAAAAGTGAAAGTTATTTGAAACCCATTAACCATTACACTCCCACGAAGTAATTTTTGTTCTTATTTACTCAAAAAAGTTGTTTGTAGATTTGTCATTTATCCCTATACCCGATTATGTTCAATCATGATGCGTTTGATGCATGTATCTTACCTTATTGGGAAAAAAAGTTTGGTTATTATTGGTTGGATTCTAAGGGCTAAGTTAGTGCGTATAAACGTAGTTAAGATCGAAGAGCAATTTATTTGTAGGTGACCAATAACTCCAAAAAGAAACATTTTAAACTGTGTTTTTTTATGAAGCTCAAATCCCATCACGTAGACATAAATTAGAAGTTAATGATTGTGGTCGAAGAAGTAAGATGAATGAAGATGTCCCACTAGGATATTGAAGGAATAAAATCCATCACCATTTCAATTACCAACTCTTATATTTGGTGCTTTCTCTCTTTTCAATACAATTTGTAAAGCTCTATTATCAACACAAGTCAAAAAAGTGAGGGGGAAAACATCTCCACATCTTGCACCAATGAAAGTTCGGTGATAAAGAAAGCAAATTACGGTGGAAAAACAAATATAAAGGAGTGTTGTGGGGCAGTGTAACAAAAACATTTCAAACAACAAAAACAAAAGGGTCTCACGACATTGATGGCATGTCTGATTTGACCATGTTGGAACAAAATTGTTATGGTTTTACACTTGTCTCTCTTCTCTCATAATTTATTCACACGGTTGAATACCTTCATTGCCACACCCTTGGGTAAATCATTGAAATATGTTATGTAATTGTCATGAGTGATAAATAAATAAACATTAGAAAATTGATGTTACTGAAATGTTGACTAGGTTTGTAAAAGAAAACTCTAGAGCACCCTAAACAAAATAATTTCAGTTCAATGACAAGAAATACATAGTATATATTATGCAGTACTTTCTGAGTTTTTAATAGATCTTTCTAAAAAAGGGAATGAGATGTACTCATGAGTTGTATTTTTCTGTTATTCTCTTTTGTCATTTTCTTTACACAAAAAATGTATATATATATTCTGAGCATTGATTGCAGAATAAGATAACAAACATTTCCATCATCTTTACTTCTGTGCTTTTCTATTTTTTACATTGTTTTCTCACATGGTATCAGAGCTCCAAAAGGAGTTTTTCAAATACCTTCTCCATGTCTGAGGTTCACTCTCACACTAATCTTGGAATTACAAATTCTAGTCTTCATCCCTCCAGCGCTCATTACATTCATCCCACTGAAGAACCCAGTTATGTAACCATTACCCTTGTTCTCACTAGCTCAAATTATCAATTGTGGTCCCGAGTCATTCATATGACTTGAATCTCCAAAACAAAATGGGCTTTCTGACCGATGTTGTTACTGGACTTGCAACCACTGATCTTTTGTATGCGACATAGGAACCTTGCAATACCTTAATCATGTCTTGACTTCTCAATTCTCTGTCTCAACCTATTGCCCAAAGTGTAATCCGTGAATAAGACCGTAAAAATTTTAAAACATAATTTTTCACTTTTAAAAACTCATTTTCTTTTTAAACCATTTTAATATGCTTGTGTGTTGATTATAAACTTGTGAATACCTTCTCTTAAAGACTCAACGACATAAAATAAAAGCAAAAGTCTAGTCTCTAAGATGTCTTCAGTATCTTCATCTTCAATCATCATCAAAACATCTCCATTTGAAACTTTAGGCACTCTTCAAGTCCAACAATTTTGAGCAAAGCAGGTCTTATCTATTTCTTTTAGGAATATAAGTTATCGTGTTCCATTTATACAACAAAAGATTCTAGAGGCATTAAAATGGAACTTACATTCAAGATACAATTCAGATTGTAAAATAATAATGGATAAAAATTTCGTTTGACTTTCAAATTCTATACAAGCGCCAAATCAAAATTTCTATATGAAACCTAGAACTAAAAAAGCTAATTCCAAATTAACTAATGTAGAAGTGAAAAAAATAATTTCGGATTAAGCAATCCAAATATGAAAGACATTAATTTTGGATTAAACAATCTAAAAGTTAAAATGCATTCTAGATTAGACAATTGAAACGTTGAACAACATTGAAAATAAACAATTCTAAATTGTATAATATAGAACGAAACAACTAAATTTTTAACTTTCAGTAATTTAAAATTTTTTCAGATCACTCAATTCAAAATCTTCTGCATGAAGAGATATTTTTGACATTTCTCACACTCCAAAGAAATGTAGAAAGAAACTATGGAAAGGTTTTTGCTTCCTACACCCCTTATAATTACTAACTGCAACCCATACTAGAAAAAGACTAAAATACCCTTCCTTGCACCACGCCACTATTGCCACCATTGTTCTTGTCATCGCTACCACTTACACCTACGTTATCCATCGTGATGCACTCTTTAAGAGAAAGAAGAGAGAAAGTTGTTACGTAAAACTCGTTCAAGAAGCTATCATTTATGTTTTCGAAAGCTTGTTCCAGAATGTATTTCATTTGTTTTGGAAAGCTCATTATATAAAACTTGTTTTGGTAATGGTGCAGTTAAAGATTATGGGGTTACAAGAAGAAAAAGCCTTGAGAAATGAGAGTTTTGGTGAGAGGTTGAGTAGAGCCTGCAAAAGCCCTTTTTCTTGGTTTCCCAATTGATACACTTTACAAGCTTATGACTGTTTCTTCCTGCACCTCCTTAGGTTCTTCTGCCACCCCCATAGAGTAGCTTTCGGATTATGTAATCTGGACACGCATTTGAAAAAAGACTTCCGAATTATGTAATCTGGAAGCTAAAAAAGACTTCTGGATTACATAATCCGGAAACTAATCATGCATCTAAAAAAAGACTTCTGGATTATAAAATTTTGAAGCTAATTAATTATTAGAAAAAAACTTCTGAATTACGTAATTCGAAATATTACAGAGGAATATTTTTGAGGGGTATTTTTGAAAATATGAAAGTGTATGGAGGTGGGAGAAGAATACATGGAGGTGCAGGAAGAAACAGCCCAAGCTTATCTAGACCTATTCTTACCCAACCAAGAGTTGATAAAGTTTTGCATTTATTGCAATGAAGTCTCAAAAAATTAAAAAAAATAGCAGTGTTATTTCTGTATTGGATATGAATACTTGCAGTATATTTTAGGGGCTTTTGCTTCCTAAACCCCTATGATTACTAACTATACCCCTACAAGAAAAAACCTAAAATACCCTCCTTCGTGCACCGTGCTGCCTCGTGGTTTACTTTGTGGGTGACAAAGTAAACTTTTCCAAATACAATTTATTTACATATTTTAGTAATTTTTTAAAATTATATACATTTTAATAATTAACCTGCAAAATTATCTAGTAAAAATTTATGAAGATGCTCCTACAAACTATGTACATATTTTCCACATCAACACAAGATTTAAAGCAATTCTACATTTGTGCAGTATCTCATGGTATTTAGTCAACCAAATTCTGGACAACACTGTGGTAACATCAGCAATATCTCAGATGAATTTGAAGCCAAAAAAGTTGGTTGATGCATCAAGTCCAAGTTGCAAGCTCTACCTTGGGGGATCATACATTCAATCATGCATTACCAATTCACAATGTCATCATCCCCCAGAAACTTCTTTTTATCAAAATGAAAATGAACTTTGAGTTTTTCTCTCAGTCTTTCTGGTTGTCCTTGTTTTGTTCATTGATGAATAAAGAAAACAAGACAACAAGAACACCTCCAAGAACTGAAACTCTTTTCCAATCAGCACCTGAGGAAGAGGCAAAAGAATCAACTATTCCCAAACTCAGCAAGCCAATGAAGAAGAGGTAAACATTTTTCCTGGTTTTGCCACTACCACTGTTTTCTGTGTTCACCTCTTCGATCTTTTCCACCTTCTCCTTGGGTTTTTTTTCTTTATCATCAAGTGCCTTCTCTCCAAGGTTCTTGAAGAATAGCCCTTCGTTTCGGTTCTTCTCCATTTGGCCCTCAAACTCCTCTATTTTCTTTTCACTCTCCTCAATCTCTACTCTGTTAAGTTCACTAGATTCCTCAAATGCTAGCATCTCACTCTCTATGTTTGCTGTTATCTGTTCATCACAAATGAATGTAAAAGGGTCATTCTTTAAGTAATTTTCACTTTCATATATATTCTGCAGCATGCAGATTGAATTATGCAGTATTACTGAGATCTCTTGTTTCGTTTCAGATTTCAATTCTGTAATCAGATTATTAACTGATATTTTCCTTTGCAAGGATTTTATTATATAAGATAGATACTAGTGAAATATCTAATTAAAAAAATATTTATTAGATTTTTAATTATTGTAGAATTTCTAACACAATTTTAAAAAAAATAATACATTATTTGTGTTTTTATGTCATGCATTTTAAAAATATATAAATATATGTTTTTAGAAATTATAAATATAGTGTCCGTATTTCAGTTTCTACGTACATCATAACTAAAAAATATTAAAGACTGTAGACAATGAAGAGTAAAAATCATTAAAATAATATATATAAACAAGATTAAAACTAATTATTTTCAAGTATAGAAGCTAAAAACAATAACATTGGATTATAAAAACTAAATAAACTCAAACTTAATCTGGAAAACTGAATCTAATGGTGAGCAAGAAGAAGAAAACATTATGAAGTTTTGAAGAAAACGTGAAGAAGTTGAAGAAGACATACTCTGGCACCAGCTTCATCCAACTCTTTGAGTGCATCTTCTCCGATCTTGTCGAACTCAGCCTTGGCCTCTTCGCCGAACTGCGACAAATACGCAGACCTCTCATCAAGAAAATCGGTGAGGCGAACCTTCTGCGTCTGAAGCATGGCGATTTGTGCCAGAAGCTCTTGGCTCTTCGCATCTCCTTCCGCCGGAGAACCCTCGGAATCGGACTCCTTCGACCTGCAAACGCACCACACGGAACCTCTCACGTTGTGCGGTGGCGCGTGGTGGAACGCGTGCAAGGAAGCGTGAACAATGGGCTTGAGAGCAATCATGTTTTCATGCCTCTGTGAGAGTTTGCGTTATCTTTTAAGGGAATAATAAACAGTTATGCTTCTTGTGTCTATTTTTTATTTCGGTTTTCGGTGAAGGTTTGGATAAGGGATGAGTGCTTTTGCTTTTCATTGGAAATTTGTGACTTTTATTTTATTTGCTTGTTTTTCATTTTGACAAACTCCCACTATAACCTATTTAATATATGAAAAATATTATTTTTATAATTATGTATACTAATAGATGGCTTACGAGAAGAGGGAGAGAGAAGGTAAGATAAGAAAAATTTATATTTGAAATTTAAAATATTATGTTACATTCTTAGTTTTTTATAAGTGGTTTACATTACTTATAATTTTAATTAAAAATAATTTAGTGTAAAATCATTATAATGTGATTCGTCTAAAAGATGATGATTCAACTCAACAATGGATATATAAGATGTGAGTATTTTGTTTGACAAACGATATAACATTATGTAATCTTATTTTTATGTTTAATAGGTATGATTGATAAGCGTACACATCAAGTTAACTCCATTTCACTGAACAATTGTATGTATGTTTATTATATTATTATAGGAAATGTTTCACTGAACAATTGTATGTTTATTATATTATTATAGGAAATGTTTGTTGTTTCCGTCTCACTAAAGAGATTTGTTCAAGTCTAAATACAAATCAACATCAAATGACATTTTGGGAAAAGAGTTAAAGTTGTTTTCTTTGACAATTTCGTGACACAAAGAATATTTCAATATTTCAACTTTGATCTAACTACCTGTCTTGTATGTTGTACACTTTTGTCATGAGATGATGCAAAAGGTTATGTTACATAGGGAGTTAAGTAATAGTAGTGATCAAGAATGTTGCATAGAGAAGAATGAGTGCATTTAAAGTAGGATGGAATGTATTTAATGCAACACCCATATTCAAGTTCATTACACACAAAAAAGGACGTGCATGAAAAGTTGAAGCTACTTAACAACAAGAAATTGTCTTTTGCAGCGACTATCTTCTTCCAGCATCTATATAAAACATCTTATCAAGAAGAAGAAAGAAGATAAGAGGTTGCACTATGTCAAAATACCATCTTGTATTAGTACAACTCTAGCTCCAGGTATAAGTAGTTAAGAAAGGACTTCGTCATGCACAAACTCTTTAGCTTTTCCCATAATTCCTTTGTGAACACTTTATCACATAGGATAAAAAAAAAAATTATGTTATGAGCCTTAGTAATGTTTTTTTGTCCTTCTCCACCATGGCTACGTCAAGCTTGGATCCCTCTTCCAGAGTTTAAGGAGAGATTGTTAAAGTATAGTACCACACATGTTCAACCACCACAACTCAAAATGATTCAAACCAATGAATTTTCAATCTTGTACTTTACGGAAGTCATGATAATTAAATTTTACATTCACCACTTCAGTTTATTATGGAATAGACCAAACAAAATCTAGAAGCATCTACCACACAAACATTAAACAATAACAAAGATGAGACTACAAACAATAAAAACTAGAAGATAAATGAAGTAAGAACAAGAAAGAAACACATGAAAAAATAATATGGTTTAATTAAAATGTTATACATCCATGCATAGATATTACAACTTAAAATTTCATTTTTATAATGAACTCTCACTTAACTCACTCTTAGACAATATAACATATGGACAAAAATTCTAAATTTTATTATTAATTATCATTACAAGTTCCTATATATAGCACATACTTATCATAACTAACTTTCGTGAAACACACCTAACTAAAAAAATAATTTTTCAGAGCATGTTTTCTCAAAACCCTCATTCTTAGATTTCCAAAAATATTTTCTAAACAAATACTTATTAGAATATTTCGTGAAATATATAGAGATTTCTTAGAATGTTTAATTTTTAAAAATTTGTTAAATTTTATATTTCTTTTACCGTTAAACCTTTTTTTTAAAGGCAAAACATTTATCACATTTAAAGATCAAGAGAGATGTGAGAATCAGAAAATTTTGAAGACAACAAGATTTATTCTCCTTCTCTTTTCCTCTTTCCCAAATGTGTGTGTGAGAGATTTTAAATTTTATCTCATTATTATCAAATGATATAAACATAGATAAAATAAATAAACAAATTAAAGTTGATATTAGAAGTTGAATATTATAATGTTATGTAAAAAAACAAATTTTTATTCTGCAAAGTTTTCACTCAAAGTGAATTATTTTAGTGTAACCTAACAATTGCGAGTCTTTAAATATTATATTTTTATTTTAAAGACATAATGACAAGTCATTTTAAATGAAAACACTATTTTGAAAAAAAAATATGATCTATTGAAGACTAGAGTGCTACAAAATGGAAGTAAAATTCTTGAAATAGAGAAAAATCTTAATAAACTCATTTCACAAATAAAGTCTACAAATAAATTGAGTTAGAAATTTAGTTTTCTACAATTAAATTGGCTTGCCCTATATGAAGATTTAAGGTCTCTTTCCATTAACATTTATGTAAATATTCCTTTTAAAATAACTAAAATGAAAAAAACCATAAGTTAAATAATACAATCAAATTAAATTTTGTTTTTTGTTTTCATTTTTTTTCTTTACTCATATTGCAATAAAAGAAAAATAGAGAAGAAGGGTCAAGTCAATGTTGAAAATGCAATTGCCATAGTCTTAATCTTAAATAAATACATTGAAAAACGTTTACAAAGCGTGTGGACTTGGTCCAGTGACCCTTTTGAATGAAAAAAATATTCTTTACTATTTTAAAGCTTTTCCATAATTAAAATTAAGAATTAAAATAAAATTAAAATTCACAACATTTTCTCAAAATTAAATACTATTTCCATTTCTCTTGGTGGAAAAAAGTAAACCCCTCCTTCACTTTCAGAAATCTTTAATTGAAAATACATATTTATCTTATTTAACCTATTTTTCAAGACATAATACTTGTCATTTTTGCAATTTTTTTTACAAAACTACGATAAAATTATTTAAAAATTATAAATCAATATCATATTAATCTTTTCTATTATTTGTTTTAATTTTTTTTTATTGTCTACAATAGAAAGATTTAGTTGGAGCCACTCAATTCTGTTGACATCTACTTGCTCTGTTTTTTCTTCCCCTTTCCACGCATTTTCCACCCAATGAATCAGTTCTTTAAATAAAAAAATTACTTAACAAACAGAGTGAAAGTATCAGCACTGAATGAATGAGTAGAAAGGTTATGGTCTGATCCTAAACATTTCTCTACCAACTTTTCAATTTCCTTCTTTCTTCAGCAGCACACAACTTTCATCTCTTCCATGTCTTTCTCTGATGGTGATGATGAGATGGAGATGGACTTTCTTCGTGATCGGTACGAGGACAGCAGAAACTATGAAGTGTTCTTGAGTTTCAGAGGGGAAGACACGCGTGCTTCTTTCACTTCCCATCTCTATGCTGCTCTTCAGAATGCCGGAATCTTTGTTTTCAAGGATGACGAGTCACTTCCCCGGGGAAGGCAAATTTCACCCTCTCTGAGGCTGGCGATCGAACAGTCTCGAATTTCTGTTGTTGTTTTCTCCAAAAATTATGCAGAGTCGTGGTGGTGTTTGAAAGAGTTGGAGAAAATAATGGAGTGTCACAGAACCATAGGGCATGTGGTGCTACCAGTGTTCTATCACGTTGATCCCTCCGAAGTACGTCATCAAAGAGGGGACTTCGGGAAAGCATTTCGACGCCTTTCGAGCAAGATTTCGAATGAGATTGAGGAGAAGGTGCTGGATTGGAAACAGCGGTGGAGGACCGCACTTGGTGAGCCAATTGAGGAAAAGGTGCTGGATTGGAACCAGCGGTGGAGGACGGCATTTGGTGAGACTGATGGCTTCAATTTGAGGTTGAAATCCTACGTGACAGGCAACCATGCGCTTCCTGCTTCCTCATATTTTTACAGAATATTGTCTCTAAGAATAACATTTTTGAAATTCATAAGATGTTTGTTGGTTTCAAAGGTTAGACAAAATCGTGCTGGTGAATTGGAAAGAGGAACTTGCTGGGGCTGCTCAGATCTCAGGGGTTGTAGACTTAGATCTAAGGTAATAGAAACACTTCATGCTTTACGAAATTTTACTGAACGTTGTCACTTCAAAATAATAATCATGATGTTCGTGACATGTATCAAGGGGGAAAATAGAGATTGCTGATAAGATAGACTTGATCGTGATGCACTGGATGGAGGGACTTCGTACGGGTGTTGAAATCCCGATTAGGTGTGTAGTAAAGTATGTGTTGCTTTCAGGTTTTTCTTGTACATTGTCTCTAAAAGTAACATTTATGAAATTTATCACATGTATGTACTAGAGAAATGAAGACTTATTATGATATGATAGACTTCCTCTTGAAGCAATGGAGGGAGGTAATTTGTGAGCCAGTTAGCATCTCAGAGGTTGCATTCTTAGATCCACGGTAATTGAAACACTTTAAACTTTCAGAGTTTTACTTAACATTGTTACTTTTTAGCCAAGATAAAAACGCTATTGCATCACTATACAGGTTATAATACTAACTAGGTTACATTCTAACCAACCTGTTTCAATCAATCAATCATATGCAACATTCTTCATATTATTAACAAAAAAGTCGAGAAACCAAACCAAACCTATTAACAAAACCTAAAATGCGGAAGATCACGTCTATATCTACCAACAACCATAAGCGATACAAGGAGGAACACCCTCCCATGGTGAGAGAGAAGAGAGAGAACATAAAGAAGAAAGAACCTAAAGTATTATTATTGATTCTATGTCAGGGAAGGTACAATCGAGAAAGATATATAGAAGTGGGTATGTATCATAGATACCCAAGCATACCCATACATAACTATGTAATACATCTAACACATCCCGTAAACTCATGGTGGGATTGGGAACCACCATGTGTTTACCTCGAATGACAAAAAATTTGGAGCCAGACACAGGTTTAGTGAGAGCATTTGCAATCTACCAGTAGGGAGGTGAACCAGAGAGACACACTTGCGTTGTATGTGATTGCGCACGAAATGTAAATCTAATTCAAAGTGTTTGGTTTTGGAGTGCATCATTGGATTTGCACTACGAAGTACTGCATTGAGATTATCAGGGTAGATGCGTGGGGTGTATGTGGAAATATGCAGTTCAGAAAGCAATGATGTGATCCAGAGAATTTTAGCTAGAACTGCAGCACCCGCCATACTCAGCTTCGGTGCTGCTTCTGGAAACTGACTTCTGATTGTGTGAGGACCATGCAATGATGTTAGATCCCATATAAACACAATAACCCGTGGTGTACTTGCGGTCATCAACATAACTCCCCAGTTAGCGTCGCTGATAGAGCTAGGGTCACTCCCTTGGATTCGAGGTCAAGGGAAGAAACCTCCAGAAAACATATAAGAGAGAAGATAGGAAATAATTATTATTATTTTTTTTCATTCCTTTCATCATGGTAGTATTTAAACAAATGATCTAACGCCAATCATTGGCAACCCGAAATACTAGGAAACAACAAAATAGAATTGGATTTCGTATCTACACCTATGACTCAGCAGAAAAACAGATTTGCATATGACTCAGCATAATTCTCCCTTCACACATAGTCACTTAGGTAAGTGGGTTTCCGGGTCATCCTAATGGATTTGGACGATTGGGCCTCTGCATTCCTATCATCACCTTCCTCTGGGAGAACCACCTTGTCCTCAAGGTGAAACTTGTGTTGAAGATCATCCCATTTTTCCCAGCTTGTGTCTTCCGGAGCCAAACCAAGCCACTGCACCAATACCAAGAGAGAAGGTGGCTAAGTGTCCCATTTGCGGTCCAAAATAGCCAAAGGTTGAACCAAGGGATGGTTATCGTGGGTATCCGGTGGTAATGGATCAATATTGTGAATGAGTGGACCTTTGTGAAGTTTCAGCAAAGAGCAATGAAACACGGGGTTTATCTTTGAACCAGAGGGTAAATTCAAACGATAAGCAACTGCCCCAATCTGTTTTGTGATTTGAAAAGGACCATAAAACCTTTTAGATAATTTATGATATGTCAAATTAGAAATAGAACTCTAGCGATAAGGCTGCAATTTGACATAAATCCAGTCTCCTATATTGTAGGATATATCTCTCCTTTTGCTATTAGCTTGTAGTTTCATGGCAGCTTGAACCTTGAGCAAATGGTTCCTTAATTTGAGCAACATTTCTTGTCTAGAAGCCAATAAATTGTCAACAACTTCAATGGAAGATGAACCAAGCAAATAGTGAGGTATGGATGGAGGACTTTTGCCATACATAAGCTTGAAAGGTGTAACTCCAGTAGAGGAATGGACAACAGTATTGTAAGACCATTATGCTAGAAAAAGAAATTTGTACCAGCTGGATTGTTTAGCAAAAACAAAGGAACGCAGATACTGCTCAAGTACTCGATTAAGGACCTCCGTTTGACCATCAGTTTCGGGATGGTATGAAGTGTTCATGCGCAGTTTTGTGCCACATATTTTAAACAACTCGTGCCAGAATTGACTGATGAACATGGGGTCACGGTCTGAGACTAGGCTACGAGGGAAGCCATGGTGTTTGCAAACCAAGTCCAAAAAAACAGAAGCCACCTTGAAAGCCCCATATTTTGGAGGAAGTGCGCCAAAGTGAGCACCCTTAGGGTGTGTTTGGATTGGAAAGGAGATTTGAGAGAGTGGATTTGGAGTGATTTGAGAGGAAAGTGAGGTTGTTTGGATTGTAGGTATATTAGAGTAGATTTGTGAAGAAAGTTTATTGAATTTTGTGAATGATGTGATAGTTGTATGAAAATTTTGACATTTTAATAGTATTATGTAGTGAGTTTACCCCTGTAACCGCGACGACGGTCCTCAATCTTGTCTTCGTGGAGTTTTGCCAGGGCCATGGCTTGAGGAAGAGACAAAGGTTGTAATGCTTGAACCTCTCTAAGAATGTTCGGTGAGAGTCCGAAGATGAAGCAACTAAGGAGGAACGAAGGAGCGAGGCCAACAATTGATTTTCCAAACGTTCAAACTCATTCAAATAATCATTGACAGTACCACGTTAAGTAAGTTTGAACAAGGCTCCTTTGGGGTCATCATAGAACGACGACACAAATCTGGTTTCGAGAGCTTGGAGCAAGCTAGGCCACGACGTGATGAAGCTGTTGCGAAACATCCATTGAAACCAACTCAAAGCAAGGCTATCCCTGTAGAATGATGCCACTGTGATATGGTCCTCGTCGGGTGTCCCTTGGTAATCGAAGAATTGTGATATTTTGAAGATCCATCCCATTGCATCATTACCATCAAAACATGGAACCTCAAGCTTAATAAGTGGTCGGTTGGTGTAGGGCGGTGGCGGTGGGTGGGCTGAATGTGGTGCTGAGAGAGTTCAGTTACTTGAGAATGGAATCGATTTTGAGGGAAAGTTCATGTTGGTTAGAGGTGAGGGTGTTTTGATTTTGGGTGAGGCGAAGAACAGCCTCTTCCAGGCGGTCGGTGGTAACTTTGGAGCGCGTATTGTGTTCGGTCATGGTGGAGAGAGGGTAGGTTGGACCAATTGATAGAGTTACGGTCACTCCCTTGGATTCGAGGTCAAGGGAAGAAACCTCCAGAAAACATATAAGAGAGAAGATAGGAAATAATTCTTTTATTTTTTTTTTTTCATTCCTTTCATCATGGTAGTATTTAAACAAATGATCTAACGCCAATCATTGGCAACCCGCAATACTAGGAAACAATAAAACAAAATTGGATTGCGTATCTACACCTATGACTCAGCAGAAAAACAGAATTGCATATGACTCAGCAGAAAAACAGAATTGCATATGACTCAGCATAATTCTCCCTTAGGTAAGTGGGTTTCCGGGTCATCCTAATGGGTCTGGACGTGGGGTGTATGTGGAAATATGCAATTCAGAAAGCAATAATGTGATCCAGAGAATTTCATCTAGAACTGCAGCACCCGCGATACTCAGCTTCGGTGATGCTTTTGGAAACTGACTTCTGATTGTGTGAGGACCAGGCAATGATGTTAAATCCCATATAAACACAATAACTCGTGGTGCACTTGCGATCATCGACATAACTCCCCAGTTAGCGTCGCAGAAATCAATAATGGAGGAGGAAGAGTTTTTGCGAAGAAGAATTCCATAATCAACTGTTCCGACGAGATATCTAAGGATACGTCTTACACCTTGCCAATGATGATTTTGTGGCTGATTCATGAATTGACAAACTTTGTTAACAAAATTGGAAAGCTCAGGTCTTGTGATAAGTATGTATTGCAAAGCACCGATGACAGAGAGAAACAAGGTTGGATCTGGAACTGGTTCAGATGCGTTTCGTTGAAGATGTGATGAAGATATCATTGGTGTGTTGGATCACCAGTGACAAAACCAGGTGGTTACTGCATGTATACTTGTTCTTCAAGGTCATCGTTGAGGAATGCATTCTTGATATCTATTTGCCTTATGGTAGTTGGAGGTGACAACATGAGCCAAAACAACCCGAATTGTAGTGTGCTTTACAACTGGGTTGAAAGTATCGGTGTAGTCAAATCCTTTTGTTTGATTAAACCCCTTAGCTACTAACTGGGCTTTGCAACGCTGGAACGAACCATCAACATTGAGTTTGGTCTTGAAAATCCATTTTCAGCCCACCAAAGAATGCCCTTTCTCGCATGGCTTATGTAGGTGGGGGAGAGTACAAGCAACCACTCCAGGAGACAAAGCTTGGAGAAAAGATTTAGAGGTTTTTGTTTGAATGGAAGGTTGATCCTTGGGAGGTATGAGACATTTACAAGGACAAACAGAAGGTTCCTCCAGGTCCTGGCCAAAACCGGACATCAATGGCTCAGGGACGAAGACTGATGTTGAAATGAGAAGATTTGAAATCTTGAATCTTGGAGACAACACATTTGAACATTGTATTTTAAAATATGATACCAAGTTGAAAGAAACAGATAGATTGTATTGCTGAGATGTGTTTACAATTGTGATTACAGCCTGAATTTATAAACTATTTACGACCTAATTAAGAAAAGAAATAATAGGTAATTAAAGCTATACAAATAAAATCAAATCACTACAAGATATCAAATCTGTCCCAATAAATAGAGAATGAAATCCGCACTTAATTACAGAATAATTTTCTTGATTATGCAACAATATCGTTTATGAAATTCATTATATACATGCAGAGCGGAGATCGATAATGTTATAGAATTCCACGTGCAGCATTGTAGGGAGGCACTTTTTGAGGCTGCTGGCATCTCTGGCGGCGCAGTCTTGAATTCCTGGTAATGGAAACATTTAGTGCTTGATCATATTTTCACTAAACATTGTCTCTAAAAAATAACATTTATGAAATTCATCACACCTATGAAGCGGAGAAATGGAGATTACTAACGCAATAGAACTCCACATGAAACATTGGAAGGACGCATTTTCTGAGGAAGCTGGTGTCTTAGCTTCCAATTATTCATGGTAATTGAAACACTTTCTGCTTTCAGATTGCAACGGTACACTTTCTCTTAAAGTAACATATTTATGAAATTCGTAACAAGGAGGGAGATAAGGGACCTCATGAATCATTGGAGGGAGAAACTTTTTGAGGCTTCTGGTACATCAGGGGATAAACAACTCTCTTCCAGGTAATTGAAACAGTTCCAGCTTTCAGATTTCAACCGTACATTATTTTGTCTGAAAATAACATTTATGAAATCTTATGACAAAATAACATGTATGAAATTCATAACATGTATCAATTAGAGAAATTGAGATAGAACAGTTCTTGGAGTCTTGGAGTAAGGCATTTGCTGAGGCTGTTTACACCTCAACAGGTGCAGTCTTTGAGTCCAGGTAAGAGGAACTTTAATAACTCTCTTAAAACTTTTTTTTTCAGCACTCTTCTATTAGTTGAAATTTGTTTATTATTACAATTATTTATATCTCTTCTCTCTCATTTTAGGAACATTTTTCATGATTTAGAAATTAAACCTATCTAAAATTGCAATTTCTAATAAATTTTAACAAATAGTAAAAACAAGGCTGGAAAGAGTGTTAAAGAGATTCTCACTACCACTCCTCTTCAAGAGACAGTTGAAACACTTTGTGCTTTCATGTTTTTACTTAACATTGTCTATGATAGTAACATTTATTAAATTCATAACATGTATAGAAGTTTAAAAATGCTGAAGGCTTATAATCGTATAGAGAGACTTCTGAATCATTGGAGGATGGCACTCTGTGAGGCCGTTGCCATCTCTAGGTTGGTAGTCGAGCATTACAGGTAATGAAACACCTACTTTCTCCGATTTTTCCTAAACATTGTGTCTAAAAATAACATGAAATTCATTATATGTATGAAGAGGAATAAAGGATAACGAGATCAACTACCTTGTGAAGCATGCTGGGGACACACTTTGTGAGGCTGCTGGCATCTCAGGGGTTGTAATCCTGAATTCTGGGTAATGAAACACTTCTACTTTCTCTGATATTTTTTTTAAAGAAATACGATTACTTTATACTTCAAATTTTTATGTCACAGTATCATAATGCACAAATTATAAATTTGCAATTAACCTTTTCAATCAACCTCTTTACTGTAAATTTTTCTCTCCTTAATTTTATCATTGAAAGATGTAGAAACAATCTTATAGAAAGATAAATATTTAAAAGATTTAACCAGGGGAAATATACATGATAATGTAAGAATAGTTATGGTAATTCAGTGCTGATAAAAATTATAAACTTAAAAATTCAAATTAAAAAATATTTATAATTAATTAGAAATTAATACTAATGGTTGGATGAACTAATAGTTCTTGTCTATTTAACTGTATTTTCAGGAAATCAAACAAACATTGGTTAAAGTACTAAGAACAAGAGCATGTTTGTTTCATGTTCGTAAAAGAAATTGTTTTTATAAAACCAAAAATAAGAAAAAATATTTCAGAGAAGTAATTTCTACTAACTATAACAAAAATAGTCTTTGTTTCACTTTAGTTTTCAATTACTTATATTCTCAGTTGTGTCGCTCCAGCTTATTCCCCCATTAAATTTCTTTTTTCCCATTCTAAAGGATAGTTATTGACATGTGTGCTACAAAATAGTTCTTAAAAACTAAAAAATAAAAAAACAGTGCATTAGATGAATTTAATGAAGCAACACACACTTGTTCAAGTATAACTTTCTACACAAATTTTCCTTTTATTTTGATGCGTATAGCATGGCTCTTGTTGTAGGAATGAAAGCGAGGCTGTGAAAAATATTGTTAAAAATGTTACAAGTTTGTTGGACAAGACAGAGTTGTTTGTTGCCAATAATCCAGTCGGAGTAGAATCTCGAGTGCAAGAAATGGTTCAATTGCTAGAACAAAAACAATCAAACGATGTTCTACTACTTGGGGTATGGGGGATGGGAGGAATTGGTAAAACAACCATTGCAAAAGCAATTTACAATAACATTGGCCGCAATTTTGAGGCAAGGAGTTTCCTTGCAGATATTAGGGAAGTTTGGGGGCAAGAAGCTGGCCACGTTTGTTTACAAGAACAACTTCTATTTGATATCCACAAAGAAAACAATACAAAGATACATAACATTGAATCAGGAAAAATTATATTAAGAGAAAGACTTCGCCATAAAAGGATACTTCTTATACTTGATGACGTAAATAAATTACAGCAATTAAATGTTTTGTGTGGAAATCGTGAATGGTTTGGTTCAGGGAGTAGAATAATCATCACAACCAGAGACGTACATTTACTTAGAGGGAAAAGAGTTGACCAAGTGTTCAGTATGAAAGGAATGGATGTAGATGAATCTATTGAGCTTTTTAGTTGGCATGCATTCAAGCAAGCAAGTCCCAAAGAAGATTTTATTGAACTTTCAAGAAATGTAGTTGCTTATTCTGGGGGATTGCCACTAGCTCTTGAAGTCCTTGGGTCTTATTTGTTTGATATGGAGGTAACAGAGTGGAAGATTGTATTGGAAAAACTCAGGAAAATTCCTAATGATGAAGTACAGGAGAAGTTAAAAATAAGCTATGATGGTTTAAGTGATGATACAGAGAAAGGAATATTCCTTGATATTGCATGTTTCTTTATAGGGAAGGATCGAAATGATGTTATACATATATTGAATGGTTGTGAACTTTTCCCAGAAAATGGAATTCGTGTCTTGGTAGAGCGAAGCCTTGTAACTGTAGATGATAAGAACCAACTTGGAATGCATGATTTGCTACGAGACATGGGAAGGGAAATTATTCGTTCAAAATCACCAATGGAGCTTGAGGAGCGTAGCAGGTTATGGTTTCACGACGATGTGCTTGATGTGTTATCAAAAGAAACTGTAAGACCTTCATTTATTATTTTAGTATTTAAAATATATAAAGCTCATGGAAATATACACATTTATGAGTTGGTTATTAGCATTTATTTGTTTAATTGATTGTCACAAGAATTATAAAAATTACTTTGGTTGTGAATTGTTTGTTTCCTCTTAGCTTCTAGAATAAATGAGATTTTTTTTTCTCAGGGTTTTAAAGCTATGCATATTTTACCGTTCCTTTTTTCTGTGATAGGGAACAAAGTTTATTGAGGGATTGACTTTGAAGTTACCAATAAGTAATACAAAATCTCTAAGAACTAAAGCTTTTATGAACATGAAGAAACTCAGGTTGCTGCAACTTTCTGGTGTAGAACTTGTTGGAGATTTTGAATATCTTTCCAAAGACCTTAGATGGCTTTGTTGGCATGGATTTCCTCTAGCCTTCATGCCAAAAAGCTTTTATCAAGGAAATATAGTCTCTATTGAGTTAGAAAACAGTAAGATTACAATGATGTGGAAGGAGGCTCAGGTATTAATTTAGTTTTTTTATGAATTTTCTTTTAATTTTTCTGTGTTTTGTCTTTTCATGTTAAATTGTGGATTATAGGATTTCTTATAGCTAAATTGTTATCATTGACATCACTACAAAAATGGCATATAACTATATATTTAACTTCCCACTTCACTGTTCATGACATTTTAATTGCTTTCATTTATTTTGTTGTTTTTTATCTATTTTTTCTCTATTGTATTTCTTTTCTTGTAGCTGATGGAGAAGTTAAAAATTCTCAATCTTAGCCATTCTCATTATTTAACAAAGACTCCAGACTTTCTGAATTTGCCTAATCTTGAAAAGCTGGTACTCATGGACTGTCCAAGGCTGTCTGAAGTTTCATATACCATTGGTAATCTCACCAAAGTTCTACTAATAAATTTTCAAGATTGTATTGGCCTTCGTAACCTTCCAAGAAGTATCTATAAGTTGAAATCTCTTAAAACACTCATTCTCTCTGGATGTTTAAAGATTGACGAGTTGGAAGAGAGCTTAGAACAGATGGAGTCTTTGACAACCCTTATTGCAGATAAGACTGGTATTACAAGGGTGCCCTTTTCAGTAGTTAGATCAAAAAGTATTGGATATATTTCATTATGTGGTTATGAAGGATTCTCACGCGATGTATTTTCCTCTATCATTTGGTCTTGGATGTCACCAGTAAATAGTCTCTCTTCCCGTGTTCAAACATTCGTGGACATGTCTTCTCTTGTTTCTTTAGATGTACAAAAAAGCAGTTCCAATCAGCTATCATATCTCTCTGAGGAGCTTCCAAAGCTTCAAAGTCTTTGGATTGAGTGTGGCTCAGACCTTCAACTTTCTCGAGATACATCAAGTATTTTGGATGCTTTATATGCGACAAATTCTGAAGAATCGGAGTCATCTGGAACCACATCACAAATGCAGAATGTATTTACATTAATTGAATGCAACTCAAGTTCAAAACGTTTTGAGAAAACACTTTTAATTCAAATGGGAACAAGTTGGGAAATCACACATATTCTGAAACAGAGAATTTTACAGGTTCCCCTCTCTCTCTCTCAAATGCATCTAATTGTATTCTGGTTTGAAAATTTACTTATTTTTTGGCAGCTGAATTATTTTTAATACATCAATTCTATCTGCAAGTGTCTTTTGAACAATTTACTTCTTTCGTGCAAGCTATCATCATTTAGAATACTTTTTGGAAAAAGATCAGAATATTAATTCATGATAAAATGCGTTTATATCTTGTTATATCATGAATTGTTGAATTTATTATAAGGTGGTATTAATGAATGAATTGATAAACTTTGATAAACTTTCAGCATATACATCTTTACTTTTACAGAATATGACTACAAGTGAGGGCGGTGATTGTTTGCTCCCTGGCAATTGTTATCCAGATTGGTTAACCTTCAGCAGCAAAGGTTCTTCTGTGACTTTTGAAATCCCTCGAGTGAATGGGCGTAACTTGAAGACAATGATGTGTCATACCCATTATTCTTCCTCTGAAAATATAACTTCAGATGGGCTAAAAAATTTGTTGGTGATAAATCACACAAAGACCACCATTCAGCTTTACAAGAGAAATGCATTAGCGTCGTTTGAAGATGAGGAGTGGCAGAGGGTACTATCAAACATTGAGCCTGGAAACAAGGTGCAAATTGTTGTTGTTTTCTGGAGCGGATTAACTGTTAACAAGACCACAATTTATCTTATATATGAGGGAATTGATGAAAAAGACCATGCACCAAATCTGAATGTTCCCAGTGATGAATCTTCTCCTCGAGTGGAATCCATGGAGGACTTGAGGGGTGTTTCCGTTAAAAGCATAAATAAAAGCTTATTGAATAAACTCTTATCATGTACATACTGTTGTAAAGGAAAATTGGAAAAGAAGAAAAATAAAGGTTAAAGGATGGTGAATGGATGGTAGGTTAAAGTTATTTATTATGGTGACGGCAAACCTTGTATTGATGCTACTTTTTTGCTCATTTATGTAAGCACATGCTATGCTCTGCACAGGACCTTGATCATTTGTCCACAAATTTGCATTAGTCTTTTAAATATTTTTGTGCTTTATTTTGTTAAAATATAATATTTTGAAATATTAAATTTTAACTATTAACGAATTAAGAATAGCTCAAAGCATAGCTTAGTGATTCAAAATTAAACATTCATGAATTAAAAGTGGCTTAAAACATAGTCGAGTAGTTAAAAATTAACCATTCACAAATTAAAAATGGTTCAAAGCATAGTTGAGTGATTAAAAGTTAACCATTCTCATATTAATAATAGTTCAAAGTATAATCGAGTGGTTCAAAGTTAACCATTTATGAATTAAAAATGGCTCAAAGTGTAGTCTAATGGTTCAAAGTTAACTATTTACAAATTAAAAACAGTCCAAAGTGTAGCCGAGTGTTTCAAAGTTAACAACCATTCATAAATTAAGAACAACTCAAAGTGTTGAGTTCAAAGTTAACCATTCACGAATTAAAAGCGATTGAAAGCATAGTCGAGTGGTTCAAAGTTAACCATTTACAAATTAAAAACACTTCAAAGCGTAGTCAAGTGGTTAAAAGTTATCCATTCACGAATTAAAAGCGGCTCAAAGCATAGTCGAGCGGTTCAAAGTTAATCATTTACAAATTAAAAACAATTCAAAGTGTAGTCGAGTGATTCAAAGTTAACCATTCACGATTTAAAAGGGCTCAAAGAATAGCTTAGTAGCTTCAAAATTTAACCAAGTGCAAATTAAGCTATTACAATAGTGATCAAATAGTTGAAAAATTGAGTACTTCCAAAAGTAATCATGTGTAAATATACCGAAGTTAGGTAATAATTTGTTGTGAGCATGTAGAATTAGAGATATTGAGTATATGTGCAGAATACATCAAAAATAAATCGAGAAGCAGAACATTGAGAAATAATTAAGTCATTTAACAAAATGTAAATACAAAAATTTCTACTTAAAAGATAAACTTTATACATGATCACAAGGTTATCAGATTCGAGAGTCTATTCAGACTCGTGGAAGACCTGTCAACTCGTAATAGTGTACTTCACATAAAAAATTAACAAAAAAAAAAGAACTCATGATACCAATTCTGAAATATTGAAACAAATAAGTTCATACAACAACAAAATAACTAAAATAACACAAATGTTATCAAGTTTAAAAAGTCTCATTCATCTAATCTTCTAAGGGGGAAGTGAAAATGTTGAATTTGAACCACTTCCAAACATATGTTCTATTTCCCACAAGAGTCTTACTTTTAGGTGGTAGTGAAAATGTTGAATTTGAACCACTTCTAGACATCTACCCAAAAAATACAATTTGTTCAAAAAAATTAAAAAAAAATACAATCTGCCCAAAAAAAAAAACAAAAGAAATCCAATCTACCCAAAAATTTGCCCTAAACCCCAACCCAATTTTAAAAACCCCAACCCAATTGAAAAAAAGCCCTAAACCTAATTTCAAAATCCCTAAGTCTAATTTCAATCCCAATCTCTTCTTTCTCCAAGGATTTGATCTGGGAAGCACTTGTGCGGCGGCTTCAGTCAAAGGTATATTCAAAGTTAAAGATAAAGGACGAGCTTTACATAGAAACGTGGCTTTAGGGTCCTTATAGCAATGGCTTAGAAAGATGAAAGCGAAACAAAGGAAAAATTCGAAATGGGGCAAATAAGAACCCTAAAACAGAGCCATTGTGTAAATTGATTTTAAATAACTGTAATTATGAAAAGATACAAGCTTGAATTTTAAGACCTCGGACAAAGGTGGTAAAAGATCAACATATAATAGTTTATTTTTTAATTAGTCCTATAATTGGATTATCGAGTTTGGGAGATTATATACTATCCTATTTAAAGAATTGGGTTAATCCAAAATTGGACTCAATTTGATCTAATTCATATTTAATAACTAAAAAATATAAATTTAATATCTCATTGTTAACAGTTTATATTTTTTATAATTCTCGGATGGTTAACAGATATATTGGACCTTATAGTTTATAAATATAAGTTGAGGGAGTACTTTTGATTTAATTCATATTTTATACTCACTTACTACTCTAATATATTATACTTGTATTGACTTATACATCAGAGAGTCTTCTCTAGGTAGACTTCCACTCGGTTTTGGTGTTAAAGCTTGGAAATCCATCAAGGAAGAGATTGGACTTCACCAACAACTCGAATTCCACATCTCGAAAGGTTCACACGCCAAATCTGATAAGACACACATATTATAATATTTTGAAATATTAAATTGTGCCTTTGTTTTATATATTAGAAGAGTCTAGTTTCACGATTTTAAAATTTTTAAGAGAGCTTTCTTTGGTTGGATTGATAAGAGATAAGGAAATTACACACTCCCTCGTTTCTTCTTCCACCTCCATGAGTGTTAGAAAGGTCTAGTTTGACCGTGGATGCAATGGAGGCAACAAAAGACTTGTAGAGTTGTGGAAGAAACATTGAAATGGTATGGGTTTTAAAGAGCCAAGGAAGAGGTTAGGCCAACATCCTTGAGTTTTAGTATGCAAGAGAGCAACATAGAGAAACTAAATGTGCTAAAAGTTTCATAAACACAAATTTAATATATCATTCGAGTCTAAAGTGTTACAAGGCAAGTACATTTATTTATATTGCTAAGAGTCTCCTAAGATGACTATTGAAGTTTTAAAAATCCTTTCCATTCATACAATGTCATGTGGCAATCCTAAGTGCAAGAAACTCTCCTCCATTAATGAGTTGACACATGGCATTAAATGATTGGCGACTCCTTTACATAAGGTGCCTACCTTAGTCTCTTAAGGAGCTTGGAAATTTATATCTTGCAAGGAGGAAGCTCCACGTGGATGCATTGTTGGAGAAACCCTTTTAAGAGTTTCTAAAATGTGGACTTAAGGCCCAACATTCCTATACTAAATTGGCTCAGGAATACATAACCAAAAATTACTATTCTACTATCTACAAATTTATACAAGGCAAAATATGGTGACTTGGGAGTGAAGATAGTCCTCCATCATGGTCCCCTATTCAAAAGGATCTGCCTTCAGGTCTGGTTTATTTAAGCCACCATGAAAATAATTATCCTCCTACAAGGTAAAAAATAAACCTATAGAAACAATCAAAAAGTAATATGAATGAAGTATGCACAACAAAAAGACAAGGAAAAAATGGAAGAAAATACCTTTGATTCAAGGTCAATGTACTCCTTACCTGATAAGTAGACAAAATGGATCCAAGGAGTACTCTTATTTATTTTTTAATTTTCTGTTTTTGAATGTTATGAAGTTGCTTAATATTTTGATTTGACTGTTTTATTTCAAGCAATCTTTTACAAGGTTTTTAAGAGGAGTCAATGTTCTTGTTTGGTTAAGCTCTAGAAAAAGATTTTTCAAAATTCAAATGTGTTTGTAGTTTGTTTTTCACTACTTGTGAAGGTATTGAAAAACTAACCACAAACTTATTTTCTCTGTAAGTGAAAGTAATTTTATTAAAACAACCATGGTATACAAATGTATTGTGAAAGTGCCTAGGTTGCTCTAATAAAATATCACAAGCTTCTATAGGCACAATGTGACTTAAAACATTTGTATCATAGTGTTCTAAAGAAGGCTTGACTTTCACGTGTTGACTCACAACTAAATCCCTATCATTTTGAAGCCAAAAAGGTTTATAAGATGGAAAAAAGGCATCTATGTTGTGTTTCAACATTTTAATAAACAAATTGACAAAGTAACAACTATCCATAAGAGAAAATCTTTTAAAAATTTGATAATTCGCTTGACAAACATTATCTCTATGGAGAGTGTCAAGTTGATTAACATTTTTCAAAAAACATATTTTAATCAAAGAAAAAGTCATTTTAAAACAATATGTAAATAATATTATACTTGAGAATTCAACTGTTCCTTGTGGGTTCGACATTCGTCTTTATGGACAAATTTATTACTTCTAACACGGTACACAAACTATGTCCAATTTTCAATCAACTAATTGAGTTTCATTATGCAAACTATTGTTATCGATTACGACATGAGTATTCTGTGGACCTAAACTACTTTTGGATAAAAATAACCTAAGTATTATTTGAAACCTAGCCAGTCCTAGCTGATAACTCAAGTATTTTTTTTAACGCAACAACTCTTGGCTAAGACCAAGTATTCTACAGAACAACTAAACTTTGTAAAAGGTGTGATATAAATTTTGTGTTAATTTCAGGATCCTAAGGGAGAGTGAAGATGATTGGACATAAGGAGAATATACAAAGTTAAAAAGGAAAAGTTGGAATGCATCAACATTCACCAAGCTGCCAAAAAGCGCAAAAGAACCATCTCACCACCAGGGGAACTCGCTCAAGTGAGCCATATCTCGCTTGAGCGAGATAGCATCAATGAACTTGGGTTGGACGTCATTTTGCTTGCTCAAGTGAGCTCATTCTCGCTTGAGTGAGAATCCACTTAAGCCCAATAAAATTTAGGTTAAGTAGAGTGCTTGAGGCACAACTCTAGTGTGCAAGATTGAGAGGAAAACACCATTGAGTGACTTGTAACCCAATTGAGAGAATAGAAGGTGTTAGAAGATGTGTGGCTAATTCTACCCTTTAGGATTGAGAGTAATCTGTTGATGACTTTTTACGAAAAATGCACCGCATTGCCAGAAGTAATAATGTGTTCCTAAGGACGGATATCGAATCCATAAGGAACAGTTGAATAATCAAGTAAAATATTCACTAAATATAAAACAGAATAACAAAATGTGTTCAAAGTGGTTATGTTGGCAATTTAAAATTTAGAAAACTTATTTGTAATGTAAAGTTACACTTTCAAAATTTTAGAGAATTCAGTTATAAAATATATTAAAATTATATAATTTTTAATTAATTATTTATAAATAGATTTAATTATATTTGTTTATTGAAGTTAAAAAAGTCTTGAGTGTTTTATTGAGGTTTTACACTAAATCTTTGAATTTTAATGAAGGTTAAAAAGACCTTTGTTATTTTGCTGAGATTTTAAAATAAACATTTGGAATTTAATGTAGGTTAAAAAAACCTCTATTATTTTGTTGAGGTTTTAGATTAAACCTTTGGAATTTAACGAAGGTTAAAAAAACCTCTGATATTTTGCTGATGTTTTAAAATAAACATTTGAAATTTAATGAAGGTTAAAAAACCTCAATTATTTTGCTGAGGTTTTAGAATAACCTTTGGAACTTAACAAAGGTTATAAAAACCTTTGTTAATTAAATTGATTCATAGGATTATATTAACCTCCACTAAATAACCTCCGTTAAAACCATTTTTTCTTGTAATGCATCTACCACATTAAACATTAACAAATATGAGACCACAAACAATAAATTCTAAAAGATAAACAGACTAAGAACAAGAAAGAATCACATGCAAAAATAAGGTGGTTTAATTGAAGGGTTATATATCCACGACATAATTCATTATGCATAAAGATTACAACTTGAAGTTTTTTTTTTTTATAATAAACTCTCACTTAAGTCACTCTTAGACAACATAAAAGTTGAACAACAACTTTATGTTTTATTACTGTGAAACACGTTTAACTATAAAATACTTTTCAAAGCATGTTTTCTCAAAACTCTCCTTCTTAAATTAGTTGTACATTAATAACATGTGATATAAAAAGATAAAAGTTGAAAGAGATTTACACAGGGAATTTTTATATTGGTTTGTTTGATTACCTAGACCATGTCCACTTCTTGATCTACACAATCAAGTTTCACTAGTAGATTAATGTTGCAAAGTACGAGAAAATTATTATTTTGGACCCAACCAAATTTAACTAAACAAGTCTTCTTTGTACACAACCACTCATGGCTAACACAAGTATTTTTTTGGACAAAACCATTATTGGCTAAGCACGAGTATTCTTTGGATCCAACCACTATTGGCTACACAACAAGTATTTTTTGGACACAACCACTCTTGGATAAAACAAGAAATATTCTTTGGACACAACCACCATTTTTACATATTACGGGTATTCTTTGGAATCAACCACTCTTGGCTAAAACACCTTTTTTTTTCATAAAGGTTGTGATCTAAACAATCATAGATTTCATTCACTGAAAGAAGGTAGAGTTCTAAGATGGATAGAAGATGATAAACACTTTTTTAGGTTGTTATGGACACAAACAATGTTCTTGGTCACAGACTAAGGCTAACAATTGCTATATATTAAGAGAAATTTTCTTTATCTTAAGAATTTCATTGTTACTTTTCTTCTTTACATAGGTTTTCTTTATATAAATGTTGAGAATAAAAGAATTGTTGTAAATCCAAGTTTGAAGATGCATTAAATGTTTTCCATGCAAAATTTAATGTGTGTAGATTCTTTACATAACTCCTTTGATGACATCTTATCAAGCCTAGAATATTTAGCTTCTTTCCACCTTTGAGTAAAATATATGGCTTGACACAACTGTTGATTTCACATGACTATCATTTTGCCTTTTCAAAAAAGTTGTTTACGTGAAACAAAGTTAAACATATTATTCAAGAGATCTTGATGTAAACATATTGATGTGAGATATGCTCTATGAATGCTCAATGTATAAACATCATCTATCCCAACAAGAGCTTATCAGGCGAAGCAAACAAAATTACGTTTGTCCAAGCAAAAGCCTACCAAATAAAGCATATAAGCAAAGTCCTTGCGTCTATTCAGGCATACAATTTTTTTTTGCTTTTGTTGAGACCTAATTCTTATAAAATCATGTTTTATACTTTCTTTTTTAATACATAATTAAAACAAAAAATAAGGATTTATTGAATTTTTGTCTAACATGTTTCACAATTAACAACTCTATTATACATCTGGAGACTATTTTATTTATTATTATTATTATTAAATATGGCTTTTAAATTCAGACTTGTGGACTTAAGACTTACCTAATGTCATAACTAAAATCATTTATGTTTAACATAAATAACTAGTTACTTATTTATTAATATTTTAATACTTAATTAATATATATTGTGGCACTTGTTTTAATATATTTAGAAGAAAAGAAAGTGTTACGCATCATCATATTATTATTGATGTATTATGATCAATAGTCATTTAAACAGTTATTTGTTTTTTATCCTTGTTTTAATAAAAACAAATATCAAAACAAGGTATTGGTCACTTTCAAGACATAATGTTAATGAATTAATACTTTATTAATTGTCATAATTTGGAAATAGTTAACCTAATTAATAAAATAACTATTACATCATTAATGAATCTACAAGAATTTAATAATTGTTTACATCGTTTCATATGTTTCTAAATATTTTCAAAAAAAATATTTATTATAATATTTCACGAAATATATAGAGATTTCTTAGAATGTTTGTTTTTTAAAAATTGTTAAATTTTATATTTCTTTTACCGTTAAACCTTTTTTTAAAGGCAAAACATTTATTACATTTAAAGATCAAGAGAGATGTGAGAATCAGAAAATTTTGAAGACAACAAGATTTATTCTCTTTCTCTTTTCCTCTTTCCCAAATGTGTGTGTGTGAGAGTTTTTAAATTTTATCTCATTATTATCAAATGATATAAACATAGATAAAATAAAAAAATTAATAAAAGTTATTATTAGAAGTGGAATATTATAATGTTATGTAAAAAATATTTTTTTATTCTGCAAGGTTTTCACTCAAAGTGAAATATTTTAGTGTAACCTAACAATTTCGAGTCTTTGAATAATATATTTTTATTTTAAAGACATAATTACAAGTCATTTTAAATGAAAACACTATTTTGAAAAAAAAATGTGATCCATTGAAGACTAGAGTGCTACAAAATGGAAGTAAATTTCCTGAAATAGAGAAAAATCTTAATAAACTCATTTCATAAATAAAGTGTACAAGTAAATTGAGTTAGAAATTTAGTTTTCTACAATTAAATTGGCTTGCCTTATATGAAGATTTAAGGTCTCTTTCCATTAACATTTTTTAAATATTCCTTTTAAAATAACTAAAATGAAAAAACCACAAGTTAAATAATACAATCAAATTAAATTTTGTTTTTTGTTTTTAATTTTTTTTAATTTTTTAATTTTAATTTTTTCTTTAAAAAAAAAAAAAAAGTTTAGGTAGGGTGAATGACGATGGCTGATATTTCGTACTTCTTTATCACTTCTTCGAAAGAGATTTGTGGAAAGTTTTTCAAAGATGGGAAGAGTATTGGATGTTTTCATCTCCAGAAAACTTAATGCAAGGAGTTAGAGGTTTGGGTTTGTTAGGTTTCATGGTGTGGTTGACGCTTCTTCTTTGGAAAGGGAACTGGATGCAATTTGGATAGGTACGTGGAAATTACACGTGAACCTACCTAAGTACCGGAGGAATGAGGGGTCAAGGAAAGATTGGAACGCCAAGCCGAGACTGGTTCGTGATAGGAATGTTTGGAAACCGAAGGAACTGCAGAAGAAGGTGTCGTATGCTCAGGTTGTCGTTTCGGGTGAATCTGCAAGTTGCTCACAAGAGTGTGCGGGAGTTACTCCTTTCAACGTAGAAGTGGAGTCTTCCTCTTGGTCAGAGGGATGCTTTGTTGGTCGTATTAAGGAGGTTTCTCGTCTGCAGTCGATCAAGGAAAGCTTTATCATGGGTATGGTTGAGGAACTTTGTGCATTAAATAAGGAGAGAGAACAAGTGCAGAGTTGAGGAACATTGTGCTTTAAATAAGGAGAGAGAACAGGTGGAGGGAGTTGAGGATCGTTGTGCATTAAATAAGGAGAGAGAACACGTGCAGGAAGTTGAGGAACATTGTGCATTAAATAAGGAGAGAGAATACGTGCAGGGAGTTGAGGAATGTTGTGCATTAAATAAGGAGAGAGAACATGTGCAGGAAATTCTCGAGGTGCAGGTGGAGGGGTTGAATAACTCATCTATGAGCAGAGGAGAGAGGAATGAGCTCGTGAGTGGGGCTTTGATGGCACGCGGGTCCCTATTTAATGTAATAATGTAGAGCCATCAAGCATTAAATGCAGTTTCCTCAAAATCACAACTGGAGGAGAATGAAGAGTTTTTAGCTAGTGGTATACACTTGGGCTGGGTAGGAAATTCTTTTGGAACTAGCCCAGTTCTTGAGCAGGAACACTCTCACACGTGGGAGGCAGCAAAAATTGGAGGTGCAAGTCCACGGTGTGGAAGCTTGGTGGTGACGGAGGTGGTCAACCCTCCAAGCGGCGTCCACGGGCAGAGAGTGGTTCACGTCTCCGGGCATGGGGAGCGGCGGGAGATTGCTTGGATGTCAGTGGGCGAGCGAGAGAGAACAAGCCTTTCTGCAGGGGTGGCCATGGTGGAGCCCATGGAAGCAAGTATTGATTTACAGGGAACGGAGGTTAGGTTGGCGGGCCAAGAAGAAGAGAGTATTCGAGAACAGGAGTTGGACCTCTTACAGAGGGAGGATCAGAGTGATGTTTTGTTGGTGTTGGAAAGGAAAGGTATTGGCATCTCTTCAAGGCCTTCTTTAGGGGTGGTGAATAATATGTCTATTACTCCAAGGGACAAAGCGGTGAGGGTAAAGGAGGTCGTAAGTGTTTTGGAGGTAAAGGAAGTTAATCGTTCCGTGATCCTAGCATCTAGGAAAGTAACGGGAGTAGAAGAAGTTAAGTCCGATGTTGCAGTTTTACCGTGTGTTGATCATAATTTGGTGGATGTGAGGGTGGACAAAGCAGTTTTTTTGGTCCAGCAATCTGATGTGAGAAATGATACTCTTTGTTTTGTATTGAAAATTGCAACAGAATTTTTTGGGCGAAAAACGACTTAAATGTGGCGTCTAGAGTATGGAGTGTTGGTAAAGAAGCAGGGTATTCTCACCCCGGACAAGAAGAGGTTGTCATTAATAGTTTACATGCTTTGTCTTTCCGGGAAGGTAGTGAGGGGAGGAAGGCAAGGGGGGAGATCAGAAAAGTTTGTCAATGAAAATAATTAGTCTGAATGTTAGAGGTTTAGGAGGTACCTTGAAGAGAAAGTACTTAAGTGATCTGGTTAGTAATGAACAGGTGGATATAGTGTGCCTACAAGAGACAAAATGTTCTGAGGTTAGTAGGGAGAAAGTCTGCCTTATCTGGGGAAGTAATGAAGTTGATTGGGTCGTAAATAAAGCAAACAATAGTGCTGGTGGGGTCCTTACGATTTGGAATAAAAAGTCTTTTCAAATGTCCAATAATGTTAATGGAAGGAATTTCACGATTATAGAGGGTTTCTGGAAGGTTGGTATTGGGGTACATGTAACAATTGTGAATGTTTATTGCTCTGGCTCTTCACGGGAAAGGAAAGAAGTTTGGGATGAGATTAGTGGTTTTAGGCTGACTCAACTTTCGAAGGCATGGTGTGTTATCAGAGATTTTAACTCAATCAGACGCCAAGAGGAGAGGAAAAGTTTGATCTCAGAGTCAGATTATTCTAGAGAAATAAAAGGTTTCAATGAATTCATTGAAAAATCAGAGTTAGAAGATATCCCGTTAGTTGGCAGGAAGTTTACTTGGTATAAACCAAATGGAATGGTGAAAAGTAGAATTGACAGGGTTCTTGTGTCAAAAGAATGGCTCGATGCTTGGCCCCATTGTCAACAGTTTGTCCTAAACAGATCTATCTCGGACCACTGTGCAGTTGTTCTTAAAGAAGTGTCTGTTGACTGGGGTCCGAGACCTTTTAGGTGCTTAGATGTTTGGCATAGAGATAGTAGATTTAAAGATTTTGTGAGGACAAAATGGGCTAGCTATGATGTACAAGGACGTGGAATTTTTATTTTCAAAGAGAAATTGAAAAAGCTTAAAGCGGATTTAAAAGTCTGGAACAAAGAGGTTTTTGGGGATGTCAACCTTGCTAGTGAGGAGTTGCAAAAGAGGATCAGCATGTTAGATATAAAAGATGATGATAGAGGCTTGGATGAATCAGAAAGGGAGGAAAGAAGATCTTTGTTAGCTGACCTTAATAAAGTTATGTTTAAACAAGAGGCAATCATGTCCTAAAAAGCAAGACAAAAGTGGTTGAAACAGGGAGATCTTAACACAAAGTTCTTTCACTCGTTTGTGAAGTGGAGAAGGGTGAGGAACGAGTTACATGGGATGTTTGTTGACGGCCGGTGGTGTGAGGATAAGGAGGTGATCAAGGACAAGGTCCGTGTTTACTTTGAGGATAGGTTTGCCAGAAAAGAAGGGTGTCAGGTAAGGTTGGATAATGTTAGGTTCAACTCTATTTCGGAGGAGGACAATGAGTTGTTGATTGCAGACTTCTCTGAAGATGAAATAAGGGGTGCGGTATGGAATTGTGATAGCTCTAAGAGTCCTGACCCTGATGGTTTTAATTTTGGTTTCTTAAAGCATTGTTGGGAAATTATAAAGTTGGATGTGTTGTCAGCAGTGAAGGATTTTGCGTCTAAGAGTAATTGGCCTAGAGGCTCAAATGCTTCATTCCTATGTTTAGTTCCAAAAGTCGAAAATCCCCAGTAACTTGGCGAATTCAGGCCTATTTCGTTAGTTGGATGTCTCTATAAGATTATCTTCAAATCATTGTCTTTACGCCTGAAAAAGGTGATAAGTAAAGTTATTGATTTTAGACAGTCAGCTTTCCTGGAAGGTAGGGGCTTGTTAGACAGTGTGTTAGTGGCTAATGAGGTGTTGGAAGAATATAAAAGGAAAAGGAAGAGTTGTGTTTTCTTCAAAGTTGACTACGAGAAGGCATATGACTCGGTAAGTTGGGATTTTCTTTATTATATGCTTGAAAGGCCGGGCTTTTGTGTCCAATGGATTTGCTGGATAAAAGGTTGCCTAGAATCTGCTTCAGTCTCTGTGCTTGTGAACGGTAGCCCAACTAGGGAGTTTATTCCTAGGAAGGGACTTCGTCAAGGCGATCCGCTTGCCCCGTTTCTTTTTCTTATAGTTGCGGAAGGATTGACTGGGGTTTCTAGGATGGTAGAAGAGAAGAGTTTGATTGACAGTTTGGTGGTTGACAAGGCTAATGTGAAAGTAAATATGTTACAATATGCTGACGACACCTTATTCTTTTGTGAAGCTAATACAAAAAGTGTATTCAATATTAAGGCGATTCTACTCTGCTTCGAGCTCGCCTCTAGGCTTAAGGTGAATTTTTTGAAAAGTAGAATTGGCGGGTTGGGGTTGAGTCAGAGCTTGCTTCAACATTTTGCGGCTATTCTTAATTATAAAGTGATGGTGACCCCGTTTGTTTATTTAGGATTGCCGGTAGGAGGAAGTCACAAGCGTGGTGCTTTTTGGAGCGGGGTGTTAGAGAGAGTTCAGGGTAAACTTTCAAGGTGGAGAGTTAGGTGTTTATCTTTGGCTGGGAGGATTTGTTTGATAAAGTCTATTCTGTCCTCAATTCCGCTATTTTTTATGTCACTATTCAAGTTACCGTCTGTGGTGGCAGAGAAGCTAGTTCGGCTACAAAGGAATTTCCTTTGGGGGTGGGGTTCTGATGGTAGGAAGATCGCTTGGGTCTCCTGGAAAAAAGTTTGTGAGCCTCGTGATTATGGGGGCCTTGGTGTTATTGACCTTAGGAAGTTTAATCTGGCTTTGTTAGGTAAGTGGATTTGGAGGTTGGGTACGGATAAAGGAGGTTTGTGGAAAGAAATCCTTGTTTCTAAATATGGTGGTTGGAGAAATTTGAGAGAGGTGGGTAAAATCAGAAAGGGTTCCCTTTGGTGGAAAGATTTGATGGAGGTGTGGGCTTCGGAGGGTTGGGGAAGAAGTTTTGAAGATGGTTTTCAGTGGGATGTTGGTGATGGGAAGGGTATCTCTTTCTGGGAGGACAGTTGGCTGAGTTGTGGAGCTTTGAAGGTCGTTTTCCCGAGACTGTTTTCCCTTAGTTTGGCTAAAGATGCAAAGGTGGCTGAGCTTGGGAATTGGATTGATGGTGTTTGGGTGTGGCACTTTGTTTGGCGTAGATCCTTTTTCGAATGGAACAAGCCTCTGGAGGAGCAGTTGGTTCAGCTGTTGCAAGGGGCGAAGTTGGAACTGGGGAAGGAAGATTGTTGGATTTGGAAGGCTGGGGGGTTCAAAACCTTTACGGTTAACTCAGCCTATGTTCAAGTTAGGAAGGATACAGTTGGGGAGGTCCCTCCAGTTTACAGTAAGTTGTGGAGGTGCAAAGCCTTGCCTTCTGCTTTGTTCACAGTTTGGAGGGTGATAGAGAATAAGGTTGCTACTAGGGTAAATCTGGAAAGACGCGGGGTGGTGATTGAGAATCCTTTGTGTTGTCTGTGTGGGATGGTGGAAGAGTCGTCCAGTCATCTGTTTTCCGTCTGCGATTTCGCTTGGCGTGTTTGGTGTCTTTGTTTTAAGTGGCTAGGCGTATCCTTCGTTATTCATAAGGATCCTTTGGCAAACTTTCCACAGTTCAGGTTAAGTCAGGCTTCAGATTCGGTTAATGACGTTTGGGGTGCAATTTGGGTTGGAGTTGTGAGTGGTATTTGGAATCATAGGAATTGTGTGTCCTTTGATAGGGGGTGGTAGATGCGCTCGAAGTATTCGCCTTGGTACAGGTAAAGGTTTGGTCGTGGATTTACGCAAAGTCTCATTATGCTTCCTTCGGGTACTCTAATTGGGTTTTTGAACCCAGTGGATTGTATGAGGATGATAATTTAATGTTTTCCTATAGTTAGTTTGGTTGTTCCTTAGATATTCAGGTAGGTGTTTCGTGGTAGAAGTATGGTAAGGTGTTTTGCTCTTTATGTATAAGGGTTGAACCACCCTTGAAATGGTTCCCATTTATTTATTTTTTATTGTCGATAAAAAAAATATTACAATAAAAAAAAAATAGAAAAGAAGGAGGGTCAAGTCAATGTTGAAAATGCAATTGCCTAGGGTTTAGGGTATCTCTTAATCTTAAATAAATACATTGAAAAAACGTTTGCAAAGCGTGTGGACTTTTGTTAATGCATTAAATTTTCCCTTTTGAATAAAAAAGTAGAATGTTGTGTACTTGTATATTTTGGTTAATAAAGATAAAATAATTATGTATAAATAATTATCTATCTATTTGTCATATTTTTTATTTTTATTATTAATATATAGTTATGTTTATTAAAACTTTTAAATGATAAAAAAGAAATAATAACTAAATCAAGTGATAAGAAGATAATAACACATAAAAATTATAATTTTTAAAAAAAGACGAAGATATGAAATTTTTTCGTATCATAACTTTTTTTACGAAATCACAATATATTAGTTTTAAAAAAAAAAAATTTTAATTAATTATAAGAATAAATTAGTTATTTAGTAAATATTTAAAAATAACAAATATTAAAATATAAAAAAATAAAATATTAATAAAGATAAAATATTAATAAATTTATGTATATTAAAAATATTTATAATGAAAAATTAGTTTTATATATGAGTATAGAAAATGAAAGTGACAAACATACGTTATTTTTTGAGATTAAATTATTTTAATGTTACTTTTCTACTTTAATTTTTAATATAAGGATTATTTAATAAATATTCAAATGTACACATGTCAACAACACTTAATCTAACTCGCATTGTTCTATCTACATCCACTAAATATTAATTATTTTAATTTTTCAAATTTTAAAAATTATTTTAAGATTTTATATTTTATGTATATTTTCATTAAAAACATTTTTTTACTTTTGAAAATTATTTTATTAAAAATATTAACACAACGAGAATTCCCGCTAAGATCCATAGCTGAATGGTTAAAGCGCCCAATTGGCGAATTCGTGGTTGTATGTATAAAGTGAAAACGGTGTCAAAATGTAACTGTCACCGAACAAATTCTTAAAGCAGAGTGAAAGTATAAGCACTGAATGAATGAGTAGAATTGCTATGCTCTGATCCTAAACATTTCTCTGAGAAGGTTCCATTTTCCTTCTTTCTTCTCTTTCATGTCTTTCTCAAATGGCCATGATCGATACGACGACACCAGAAACTTTGAAGTGTTTTTGAGTTTCAGAGGAGAAGACACGCGTGCTTCTTTCACTTCCCATCTCTTTGCCGCTCTTCATAATGCAGGAATCTTGGTTTTCAAGGATGACGAGTCACTTCCCCGCGGAAGGCAAATTTCACCCTCTCTCAACCTGGCAATCGAACAGTCTCGAATTTCTGTTGTTGTTTTCTCCAAAAATTATGCAGAGTCGTGGTGGTGTTTGAAAGAGTTGGAGATAATAATGGAGTGTCACAGAACCATAGGGCATGTGGTGCTACCAGTGTTCTATCACGTCAATCCCTCTGAAGTACGTCATCAAAGAGGGGACTTCGGGGAAGCATTTCGACGCCTTTCGAGCAAGATTTCGAATGAGATTGAGGAAAAGGTGCTGGATTGGAAGCAGCGGTGGAGGACCGTACTTGGTGAGACTATTGAGGAAAATGTGCTGGATTGGAAGGGGCGGAGGAGGACGGCACTTGGTAAGACTATTGAGGAAAAGGTGCTGGATCGGAAACCGTGCCGGTGGACGGCTCTTGGTGAGACTGATGGCTTCTATTTGAGGTTGAAATCCTACGTGACAGCCAACCATGCGCTTCCTGCTTCCTCAGAGTTTTACAGAACATTGTCACTAAGAATAACATTTTTGAATTTCATAACATGTTTGTAGGTTTCAATGGGTAAAAAACGTCGTGCTGAATAATTGGAAAGAGGCACTTGCTGAGGCTGCTCAGATCTCAGGGGTTGTAGACTTAGATCCAAGGTAATAGAAACCCTTCATGCTTTACGAAATTTTACTGAACGTTGTCTCTCAAAATAATAATTACGATGTTCATGACATGTATCAAGGGGGAAAATGAACATTGCTGAAAAGATAGACTTGCTCGTGCTGCACTGGAAGGAGGGAATTCGTGCGGGTGTTGAAATCCCGATTAGGTGAGTAGTAAAGTATGTGTAATTGAAACATTTCCTGCTTTCAGGATTTTCCTGTACATTGTCTCTAAAAATAACATTTATGAATTCCCCACTTGTATGAACTAGAGAAATGGAGACTGATTATGATATGATAGACTTCCTCTTGAAGCAATGGAGGGAGGTATTTTGTGAGACAGTTAACATCTCAGAGGTTGCCTTCTTAGATCCACGGTAATTGAAACACTTTAAACTTTCAGAGTTTTACTTAACATTGTTACTTTTTAGCCAACATAAAAAGGCTATTGCATCACTATACAGGTTACATTCTAACCAACCTGTTTCAATCAATCAATCATATGCAACATTCTTCATATTATTAACAAAAAAGCAGAGTAACCAAACCAAACCTAATAAGAAAACATAAAATGCGGGAGATCACGTATCTACCAACAATCATAAGCGGTACAAGGAGGAACACCCTCCCACCGTGAGAGAGAAGAGAGAAAACAGAAAGAAAAAAAAACTAAAGTATTATTATTGATTGTATGTCATTGAAGGTAGAATGGATAAAGATATATAGAAGTGGGTATGTATCATAGATACCCAAGCATACCCATACATAACAATGTAATACATCTAGCACCCCGTAAACTCATGGTGAGATTGGTAACCACCATGAGTTTACCTCGAATGATAGAAAAGTTGGAGCCAGACACAAGTTTAGTGAGAGCATCTGCAATCTGATACCAGGCAAGGAGATGAACTAGAGAGACATGCTTGCTTTGTATGTGATCGTGAACGAATGTAAATCTAATTCAAAGTGTTTGGTTTTTGAGTGCATTATTCGATTTACACGGAGAAAATTTGCACAGAGATTATCATAATAGATGCATGGGGTGTCTGTGGAAATATGCAGTTCCGAAAGCAACGATGTGATTTAGAGAATTTTAGCTAGAATTGCAACAACTCCACGATACTCAGCTTTGGTGCTGCTTCTGGAAACTGACTTTTGTTTGTGTGAGGACCAGACAATGATGTTAGATCCCATATAAATACAATAACCCATGGTGGACTTGCGGTCCTCGACATTAGCTCCCTAGTCAGCATCGCAAAAACTAATAATGGAAGAGGAAGAGTTTTTGCGAAGAATTCCATAATCAACTGTTCCAGCGAGATATCTAAGGATACTTGCCAATGATGATTTTGTGGTTGATGCATGAATTGACACACTTTGTTAACAGAATAGGAAAGCTCAGGTCTTGTGATGAGTATGTATTGCAAAGCACCGATGACAGAGCGAAACAAGGTTGGATCTGGAATTGGTTCAAATACGTTCCGTTGAAGATGAGATGAAGATATCATTGGTGTAGGCTGAGGTTTTGAATGTAGCACATTTGATTTGTGCAACAGATCACGTATGTACTGAGACGAGACTGAGAGAGAAGCATGTGCCCATCACTAGTGTGAGTAAGCTATAGGATCATCAATGGGAACCTCATGTTTCTTTTTCGGACTTGATTTCCGACGAGGTTTCTACAAAATAAAGAACATTTGTATTAAATTAGATGTAAGACATAAATATAAATTAATATAATGAAATGAAATTATTACCGGGAGTTTTGGTATAATTGGAATTAGGTGTCTAGGCCAAGCTATGAATGTATGAAATGCCTTGACCATAGTGGTTACCTCATCTGTAGGTAGTGGAACACGAGCATCAACTACTCGTACTTTTTCCACCATTACCTTCACCACATCAGGGGAGAGAGGAACGTTATGTAAGGTAGTGACCTCTTGATAGACTTTTCCAATGACCACTACCTGAGGAAAGATGTCGCCCTTTATCATTAACTCACATTGGCTTATCTAGCCAATGACACCCCCCTGACGTTGTAGGAGTCCTTTGTGCTCTTGGGAGTGGGTAACAAGCGACTCAGCACAAAGCCGATAAAAACTCATGTCGCAACTTACGATTTTGCTCCTCAAACTCTTGCCGCACGCGCTCAGTCTCCTTTCTCATCTCTTCCATTAATTCTAGACGTATCTTACTCGTCATTTCTGCTTTGGTCTCTGAGGCAGGGGAGGAGGATGAATGTCGTGGTGCAGCTCCAAAATAATGTTTAATTCCAACCCCTTTTCCAATTGCACGTACATGACCAGGGTGCTCAAGTCGTCCAATTGCTTCATTCGGGATATCTTGACAACCTTTAGGTACAAAATTACCTTGAGAGCTTTGTTCAACCAAGGAATCCTTATTAACATAAGATGTAATTCCAGCATTGATGTCAACATCAAGGGGTATGTCATCCAAATTATTGCCATTTTCCCATCAAGTGTTCAGATCGAGCCAACTTGTGAGGGCTTATTAGCATCAACAATGTCCTTTTTTGAACTTGGGTTGTTAATTTGATTGAGTTATTGATTGCCAATAACTTGATTGGGGAGTTAATTTGATTGAGTTATTGATTGGGTTGTCCCACTGCTGTTGTCTATCATCCTTTCTTATTTTCCTTCTATAGACAATAAAGTCAGTTTGTGAATGCTTATTAACATCAGATTTATCCTTTTCTAAATTTTGACGGTTAACATGATTGAATTCTTGATCCTTGTCAATCTTTTCTGGCTGCTGTTGCTTATTATCCTTTCGTATTTTCCTGCATTTTGTGAAACATTATGACCAATGGAATGACAGCATTGGCAAAAATCAGGCAATCTTTCATAAATAAAAGAGACAGAAAAAAAGCAAATCATTGCCTTTCTACCAAAAGCCGCTCCGACAGTTCTTGTTGTAGATCTGTCAGCCTAGATTCTTGCAAAGGGACCTTAGGTCTATTTGATAGTAGCAGCACACCATTAGAGATAGGAACACCTACTCCAGTTGCAATGACATGAAATATCTTAGGCACCCAGTACTCTTGCGATAAATAAAAAATTCTTAGCCAAACTTGTATATGAGTGTTCCTTTGGGTCCTTAGATTGAAATCCGGCTTCTAAAGAGAAACCTCATGATTCCAGGATTTATATTACAAGATCCTGCTACAAGAATCATTCTCAAGTCCTCCTAAGACTTGAATTTGAACTCAAAAAAACCACATCCAAGTGATATCGTGTACCATTCCAGAACATGAACCCAAAGGAGTGTGTAGCTTAACACGACAATCATCCAATTTCATAGGCTTTTGACCTTTGCCAAGAATGAATCTTCCATGGAGATTGAGCTTACATCTTGTAAGACCTTCCTTGTAAGCATCTTCTGGGATAGTGATGGCTAAAGAATGCCCTTTCTCACATGGCTTAGGTTGCTGGGATAGAGTAGAAGCAACCACTCCACGAGACAAAGTTTGGAGAAAAGATTTAGAGGTTTTTGGTTAAATGGAAGGCTGATCCTTGGGAGGTACGAGACATTTACAAGGAAAAACGGAAGGTCCCTCCAGGTCTCAGCCAAAACCGGACATCAATGGCTTAGGGACGAAGACTGATGTTGAAATCTTGGAGAGAAGATATTGAAATCTTGAATCTTGGAGACAACACATTTGAACATTGTATCTTAAAATATCGTTTATGAAATTGATTATATACATGCAGTGGAGAAGCGGAGATTGCTACTGTGATAGAATTCCACGTGAAACATTGTAGGGAGACACTTTTTGAGGCTGCTGGCATCTCTGGGGGCGCCATCTTGAATTCCTGGTAATTGAAACATTTAATGCTTGATCATGTTTTCACTAAACATTGTCTCTAAATATAACATTTATGAAATTCATATCTATGAAGCGGAGAAATGGAGATTACTAATGCGATAGAACTCCACATGAAATATTGGAAGGACGCATTTTCTGAGCAAACTGGTGCAGTCTTAGAATATTCCAATTATTTATGGTAATTGAAACACTTTCTGCTTTCATATTGTAACGGTACACTTTCTCTTAAAGTAACATATTTAAGAAATTCGTAACAAGGAGGGAGATATGGAACCTCAAGAAGCATTGGAAGCAGAAACTTCTCCAGGCTTCTGCTATATCAGGGGATAAACAACTCCATTCCAGGTAATTCAAACAGTTCCAGCTTTCAGATTTTTACTGTACATTATTTTGTCTAAAATTAACATTTATGAAATGTTATGACAAAATAACATTTATGAAATTCATAACATTTATCAAGTAGTGAAAATGAGAGAGAACAGTTGTTGGAGTATTGGAGGAGTACACTTGCCGAGGCTGTTGAAAACTCAACTAGGGCTGTTCACTACTCAACAGGTGCTGTCTTTGTATCCAGGTAAGAAGAAATTTAGTAACTCTCTTAAAACTTTTTTTTTTCAGCACTCTTCTATTAGTTGAAATTTGTTTATTATTACAATTGTTTATATCTCTTCTCTCTCATTTTTTGAACCTTTTTCTATGTAAAATTGCAAGTTCTAATAAATTTTGAACAAATAGTAAAAAGGTTAGAAAGAGTGTTAAAACAAATCTCACTGCCACTTTGTGCTTTCATGTTTTTACTTAACATTGTCTAGTAACATTTATTATATTCATAACATGTATAGAAGTTTAAAAATGCTGAGGGCTTATAATCGTATAGAGAGCCTTCTGAATCATTGGAGTTTGGCACTCTGTGAGGCCGTTGCCATCTCGAGGTTGGTAGTCCAGCATTACAGGTAATGAAACACCTACTTTCTCCCATTTTTACTAAACATTGTGTCTAAAAATAACATGAAATTCATGATATATATGAAGAGGAATAAAGGATAACGAAATCAACAACCTCGTGAAGCATGCTGGGGACGCACTTTGTGAGGCTGTTGGCATCTCAGGGGTTGTAATCCTGAATTCTGGGTAATGAAACACTTCTACTTTCTCTCATTTTTTTTAATGAAATACCATTACTTTATACTTCAAATTTTTATGCGTCACAGTATCATAAATGCACAAATTATAAATTTGCTATTAACCCTTTAAATCAACCTCTTTACTGTAATTTTTTCTCTCGTTAATTATATCATTGAAAGGTCATGTAGAAACAACTTATAGAAAGATAAATATTGAAAAGATGAAACCAGGGAAAATATACATGACAATGTAAGAATAGTTATGGTAATTGAGTGCTGATAAAAATTATAAACTTAAAAATTCAAATTAAAAAATATTTAATGGTTGGATGAAATAATAGTTCTTGTTTATTTAATTGTATTTTCAGGAAATCAATCAAACATTGGTTAAATTACTAAGAACAAGAGCATTTTGTTTCATGTTCGTAAAAAAAATTGTTTTTATAAAACCAAAAAATAAGAACAAATGTTTCAGAGAAGTAATTTCTGCTAACTATTCCAAAAATAGTCTCCGTTTCACTTTAGTTTTCAATTACTTATATTCTCAGTTGTGTCCCTCGCTCCAGCTTATTCCCCTATTAAATTTCTTTTGTCCCATTCTAAAGGATAGTTATTGACATGTGTGCTACAAAATAGTTCTTAAAAAACAAAACAAAAAACAAAAAAACAGTGCATTAGATGAACTTAACGAAGCAACGCACATTTGTTCAAGTATAACTTTCTACTCAAATTTTCCTTTTAGTTTGATGCGTATAGCATGGCTCTTGTTGTAGGAATGAAAGCGAGGCTGTGAAAAATATTGTTAAAAATGTTACAAGTTTGTTGGACAAGACAGAGTTGTTTGTTGCCAATAATCCAGTCGGAGTAGAATCTCGAGTGCAAGAAATGGTTCAATTGCTAGAACAAAAACAATCAAACGATGTTCTCATACTTGGGGTATGGGGGATGGGAGGAATTGGCAAAACAACCATTGCAAAAGCAATTTACAATAACATTGGCCGCAATTTTGAGGCAAGGAGTTTCCTTGCAGATATTAGGGAAGTTTGGGGTCACGAAGGTGGCCACGTTTGTTTACAAGAACAACTTCTGTTTGATATCCACAAAGAAAACAATACAAAGATACATAACATTGAATCAGGAAAAGTTATATTAAGAGAAAGACTTCGCCATAAAAGGATACTTCTTATACTTGATGACGTAAATAAATTACAGCAATTAAATGTTTTGTGTGGAAATCGTGAATGGTTTGGTTCAGGGAGTAGAATAATCATCACAACCAGAGACGTACATTTACTTAGAGGGAAAAGAGTTGACCAAGTGTTCAGTATGAAAGGAATGGATGTAGATGAATCTATTGAGCTTTTTAGTTGGCATGCATTCAAGCAAGCAAGTCCCAAAGAAGATTTTATTGAACTTTCAAGAAATGTAGTTGCTTATTCTGGGGGATTGCCACTAGCTCTTGAAGTCCTTGGGTCTTATTTGTTTGATATGGAGGTAACAGAGTGGAAGATTGTATTGGAAAAACTCAGGAAAATTCCTAATGATGAAGTACAGGAGAAGTTAAAAATAAGCTATGATGGTTTAAGTGATGATACAGAGAAAGGAATATTCCTTGATATTGCATGTTTCTTTATAGGGAAGGATCGAAATGATGTTATACATATATTGAATGGTTGTGAACTTTTCCCAGAAAATGGAATTCGTGTCTTGGTAGAGCGAAGCCTTGTAACTGTAGATGATAAGAACCAACTTGGAATGCATGATTTGCTACGAGACATGGGAAGGGAAATTATTCGTTCAAAATCACCAATGGAGCTTGAGGAGCGTAGCAGGTTATGGTTTCACGACGATGTGCTTGATGTGTTATCAAAAGAAACTGTAAGACCTTCATTTATTATTTTAGTATTTAAAATATATAAAGCTCATGGAAATATACACATTTATGAGTTGGTTATTAGCATTTATTTGTTTAATTGATTGTCACAAGAATTATAAAAATTACTTTGGTTGTGAATTGTTTGTTTCCTCTTAGCTTCTAGAATAAATGAGATTTTTTTTTCTCAGGGTTTTAAAGCTATGCATATTTTACCGTTCCTTTTTTCTGTGATAGGGAACAAAGTTTATTGAGGGATTGACTTTGAAGTTACCAATAAGTAATACAAAATCTCTAAGAACTAAAGCTTTTATGAACATGAAGAAACTCAGGTTGCTGCAACTTTCTGGTGTAGAACTTGTTGGAGATTTTGAATATCTTTCCAAAGACCTTAGATGGCTTTGTTGGCATGGATTTCCTCTAGCCTTCATGCCAAAAAGCTTTTATCAAGGAAATATAGTCTCTATTGAGTTAGAAAACAGTAAGATTACAATGATGTGGAAGGAGGCTCAGGTATTAATTTAGTTTTTTTATGAATTTTCTTTTAATTTTTCTGTGTTTTGTCTTTTCATGTTAAATTGTGGATTATAGGATTTCTTATAGCTAAATTGTTATCATTGACATCACTACAAAAATGGCATATAACTATATATTTAACTTCCCACTTCACTGTTCATGACATTTTAATTGCTTTCATTTATTTTGTTGTTTTTTATCTATTTTTTCTCTATTGTATTTCTTTTCTTGTAGCTGATGGAGAAGTTAAAAATTCTCAATCTTAGCCATTCTCATTATTTAACAAAGACTCCAGACTTTCTGAATTTGCCTAATCTTGAAAAGCTGGTACTCATGGACTGTCCAAGGCTGTCTGAAGTTTCATATACCATTGGTAATCTCACCAAAGTTCTACTAATAAATTTTCAAGATTGTATTGGCCTTCGTAACCTTCCAAGAAGTATCTATAAGTTGAAATCTCTTAAAACACTCATTCTCTCTGGATGTTTAAAGATTGACGAGTTGGAAGAGAGCTTAGAACAGATGGAGTCTTTGACAACCCTTATTGCAGATAAGACTGGTATTACAAGGGTGCCCTTTTCAGTAGTTAGATCAAAAAGTATTGGATATATTTCATTATGTGGTTATGAAGGATTCTCACGCGATGTATTTTCCTCTATCATTTGGTCTTGGATGTCACCAGTAAATAGTCTCTCTTCCCGTGTTCAAACATTCGTGGACATGTCTTCTCTTGTTTCTTTAGATGTACAAAAAAGCAGTTCCAATCAGCTATCATATCTCTCTGAGGAGCTTCCAAAGCTTCAAAGTCTTTGGATTGAGTGTGGCTCAGACCTTCAACTTTCTCGAGATACATCAAGTATTTTGGATGCTTTATATGCGACAAATTCTGAAGAATCGGAGTCATCTGGAACCACATCACAAATGCAGAATGTATTTACATTAATTGAATGCAACTCAAGTTCAAAACGTTTTGAGAAAACACTTTTAATTCAAATGGGAACAAGTTGGGAAATCACACATATTCTGAAACAGAGAATTTTACAGGTTCCCCTCTCTCTCTCTCAAATGCATCTAATTGTATTCTGGTTTGAAAATTTACTTATTTTTTGGCAGCTGAATTATTTTTAATACATCAATTCTATCTGCAAGTGTCTTTTGAACAATTTACTTCTTTCGTGCAAGCTATCATCATTTAGAATACTTTTTGGAAAAAGATCAGAATATTAATTCATGATAAAATGCGTTTATATCTTGTTATATCATGAATTGTTGAATTTATTATAAGGTGGTATTAATGAATGAATTGATAAACTTTGATAAACTTTCAGCATATACATCTTTACTTTTACAGAATATGACTACAAGTGAGGGCGGTGATTGTTTGCTCCCTGGCAATTGTTATCCAGATTGGTTAACCTTCAGCAGCAAAGGTTCTTCTGTGACTTTTGAAATCCCTCGAGTGAATGGGCGTAACTTGAAGACAATGATGTGTCATACCCATTATTCTTCCTCTGAAAATATAACTTCAGATGGGCTAAAAAATTTGTTGGTGATAAATCACACAAAGACCACCATTCAGCTTTACAAGAGAAATGCATTAGCGTCGTTTGAAGATGAGGAGTGGCAGAGGGTACTATCAAACATTGAGCCTGGAAACAAGGTGCAAATTGTTGTTGTTTTCTGGAGCGGATTAACTGTTAACAAGACCACAATTTATCTTATATATGAGGGAATTGATGAAAAAGACCATGCACCAAATCTGAATGTTCCCAGTGATGAATCTTCTCCTCGAGTGGAATCCATGGAGGACTTGAGGGATCTTTTCAACTACTTCATCTGAATCTTCTTATTGGTATAGTTTGTCGTAGTTTTTCGACATCGTTTGACCAATTTCATGTTATTGTCTCATGCGAGACTTTCCTTAAATGTTATCTTTATAAACTCTTGGGCATTTGTGCAATATTAAGACCAAACCATGGTTGTTTGATTGTCTTTCGTTATAAGCATGTGTCATTATTTGTCTAATAGTCTTTTACTATGTGTATCGTCTGATACATTGACGTTAATGGGTCTTGCTCATCTTCTCTATTGTTTTTATTTTTCTAAACTTATGTTGCACATGATTGAGCTTTATTATATACCATAACACATTTTATAGTGTTTATTATCATCAAAATATATAGACGCTGATATCATGAAGTCGTCTGATGAATATTGATCATCTGCTGACTTAACATAGTAAAGGTTGAGTTTATGGCATAAGAGACTTGGCTTGTAACTTTCTCCAAGGACTTTCCTATCTTCCTTAGCCCTCATTTCTTGCTTCTTACTTTGATTATTCTAATCATTTGGTTGAAAATGAACAACTTCTTCAGGAAGTTCAACAAACAAATTGATGCAATGGTGCCTTGAGTTTGACCATGGATGCAATGGAGGCAGCGAAATACTTGTAAAGTTGTGGAGGAAGCTCCGAAATGGTATGGAGTTTAGAGAGTGAAATGGCAGTTTTCTAGGTTCTAGGGGTCAAAGAAAAGGTTAGGCCAACTTGCTTGAGTTATAGTATGCAAGAGAGGATCATAGAAAGAGACTAGATGTGCTGAGAGTTTCAGAAAAAAAATAAAAAATAATATATCATTCAAGTCTAAAGTGCTACAAGGCAAGCACATTTATTTATAGTGCTAAGAGTCTCCTGAGATGACTATTGAAGTTCTAAAAATCCTCTCCATTCATAGCATGTCATGTGACAATCCTAAGTGCAAGAAACTCTCCATTCATGAGTTTACACATGGCATCAAATGATTAGAGACTCCTTTGCATAAGGCACCTTACTTATTCTCTTAAAGAGCTTGAAGAGTTCTATCTTGCAAGGAGGAAGCTCCATGTTGGGTGCCCTGTTGGAGAAATTGGGCTTCCTTTTAAGAGTTTCTAAAATGTGGACTCAAGACCCAACATTCCTATACTAAATTGGCTTAGAATACAAAGTCAGAAAATACTTTTATACTATTTACAAATTTATATAAGGCTAAAAATATGATGGCTTGGCAGTGAAGATGGTCCTCCATCACAAATGAAATAACTCAATTGTTAAATCAAAGGATTGCACAGTTGGAGGACCCAATCAGGCTCATACAACAACAACTTGTCATGGTGATGGACTGACAACATGTTGATGCTTCAATCGGTACAAGTCAATTCCACCACCATTATGCTAAAGACCGTGACCATGACCCCTTCTACGAAGTTGATCCTAAAATGTAAATTTCATTATTTCATATAATGTATTAAATGTTCTATTTATTGAAATGATTTGCATTGTTTTCACAAGCTATTTTTATGGATGATATCAGTGTTCATTACAATGCATGAGAGACTTCTCTTGTATCTTCTAATATTTTTATTTTTATTTTCATACATTTTTATATTTTTTACTTTGAATTGGTTTTTTTTATACATAAATGTACTTTTATTACAATTAATATTTTTAATTCAATTGAATTTTGACGGAGGATTGATCCATTAATACTAGATGGTTTCAAATAGAAAATTGAATTCTTTGAAATTGAAAATTGATGGGTTGAAATTGAAATTTTGATGATTTAAATGTTTTTATAAATTAGGTGTCCATTGGTTTGTTCCAAATTACAATATTTTTTTAATAATTTTATTTAGCATCGACTTAAGTGTGGGACAAACCCATTGTAATTTTTTTTTTCGTTTACATTGGCTCGATAAATACAAAATATTATAATATTTAATGTCTCTTTAGCATGGGTTAGGTCGACATTACGTGCATCGATTTTTCACGCCGACACTACACTCGATAGCTTTCACACTTTTAGCATCCGTTAAATGGCCAACACACTGCCCATACATAAGCATAGACTCTTATATGTGTCTGTGATTTACTAACTCTAGTTTATTATTTTATTGTAGTGCATATTTCAAATTCTTTAGTTCTTTCAATATTCAACCCTATTGTTTGATGACAATATGTTGTTTATACAACATCTTAAGGTAAATCCAAATATTTTGGTAGTTAAATTTTATGTTTATTTTATTTATAATATTACTTAAAATAAAGACTTTAGTTATTAAATTGCTTTGTTTTTTTAGGAAATGATCAAATATATTATGCTGGTTTATTATAACTATTATTTTTTGTCTACATATTTTGTATTAATTGCAAAACAAACAATGTATTTAAAGAAATATCATATTCTAAGTTTGTTATGATCATAACCCATATTGAATATGAAGGTTTCAATGTCAATAATACCCGTTACAAACAAATAAAACTACATCATTTCTAGAACCCATGTGAATAAAATGGCCCTTTTTATATTATATTGGTTAGATAAATGACATTATTTGATAAAAAAACAATCTAAAAGATTGTCTTTGAACCGTACACATAATTAAAGAAAGAACTGAATGATACAACGATTATTATAAAAAATAAAACTCTACACTTTTGACTCTTTTATTAACTTTAGATGCAAAACGAATCTCGTTTATTTTGTTCAACATAGTATGAACATTGCTTTAATCTTCAAAGAATCCTTATCTAATCAAAGGCATGAGGAAGTATGCCACGTACAATAGCTGCAATAACAAACCAAACATCAATACAAAGGAAAATTCGACAATCATTATAATAATATAATAATATTTTAAATTAAATATGATTAAAATATTAGTTTATTGGATGTGATGTGTATGTTTTATATCAGCATGTTCCACGCTGCATAAAAGAAACACAAGAATATAGAAAAAATATAAAATGTCCTAATTTGGTGATGTTGAATTTTTTCACACCATGAAGTAAGTATCTTAGATTATTACCTTCCAAATGAGCATGTAGTAGGATCTTATGGAAGCTTTGTCACTCAAATCTACAAATTTGGCATTGTGCCAGAGAATTGAACCAAGAACAGCATGTCCCACAACCTAAAAGTTTGACATCCAAACAAATTTCAAGTTATTGTAAAATAATAAATCTACACTTGTAAGCAATATCGAACATCTAAAGATTCAATGTTCAAAGAAACTGTTCACATAGAGATTTTCATGGTTAAGTGTCTATCTCTATTATAATGAATGTATTATAATAAATATATTATAGTGAATATATGAAATCACTACACAAAAATCATTAAATAAAAACCAATTTATAGAGACCAAAATAATTACTTGTAATAGTAACTAAATTAGAGACCATTTTGGAAACTAAAACAAAAATTGGTTTCTAAATTAGTTAAATAGTTTTTAAATTGGTATCTAATTAGCAATCAAGGCTTTAGAGACTAAATTTAGAAATTAAATAATTGGTAGTTAAAACCTTGGTTGCTAATTAGATACCAATTTAGAAACTATTTAACAATAATAGAAATTAATTTAGAAACCAATTTTTGTTTTAGTTTCTAAAATGGTCTCTAATTTAATTAATATTACAACTAATTATTTTAATTTTTAAAAAATTGGTTTTCATTCGATGATTTTCTTGTAGTGAATGTAAAAATTATAGTTTGTAAAATCACATATGCATTATTGTTTATTACTGTACACCATTGATTTTACACTTCAATGCAAACTTTTGGTTTATTTTCTTAACAAATAATATAACTTGTTTATGATAATTTTTCCTATTAGAATTACTAATCTAAAGATTCGTTTTTGTAAAAATGGGAGAGAAGTGAATATTTTAATAATATAATGTTATTAATAATGATGTGAAAAATGTATGACCAAAGATAATAGTTTAAGAAAGATTCATCACACTCATAATTACATGTATTATGAAACTGTTGTTCTCTTATTATTTAATTATTGTTTTGCTATTCATTAGAACACAGATTAGATTGTAGGTTATAGGTTATGTTAATAAATTTTTTATAAAAATTGAAACATTAATTTATTTATTATTTGTGAATAAAAAAACACTAATTACATGTGAAAAAGTATATTACCGTGATAAGTTTAGCCCAAAGGAAAGGAGATGATAGTCCTGCTATAATGGCAACTCCAAAAGCAGATTCCAAAAGGGAAATACAGATCCAGAAAACCTAATTAAGGAAGATTAGTTAGAAATATCATTAAAAAAATTATTAAATAAAAAATATAAATTTTATCATATGTTTTATTAAATACAAGAAACATATATATCATCTTTAAATTTAATTAATATTTAATAATTTTCTTGTATATAATATTACGCAACTTACTCACTTCATCATATGTTTGATTAAAGAAAAAACATACCTTCTTTTGACCTAAACGTGTTGAAAAAGATTGGATGCCAAATGCTTTATCTCCTTCAATATCAGGTATATCCTGTATAAAATCAAATAAACATTCTCAGTTTTGATATTCAACACTAAATTATTTTAGATTATAACTGTTACAAATAAAAAAAATAAAAAATTTAAAAATGTGTGTTTTGATAAAGAATAGAGCTTTACCTTGAAGAGTGCTATACCCAGTGAGTATATGGTCGTGAATGCAACAAAAAACATCAATGGCTTAGGAAACCCAACTGCTCTCTTCAACACAAAAGTCTGCAAAATTTCACACAAATCATTAGTTCTCGACACCGACACCAACCCTAAACCCTGATACAATATGGATATGGACATATATATATATAATTTTTTTTTTAAATATAAGATACATTAACATGAATATATATTATATAATTATAAATTATATAAATTGACAATAAAAATTTATGTGCACAAGTATGTTTTTAATTTTTTTTTAATAAAAAAATTTATTTTTTATTTTTATAATCATAATAAAATTTATATAATAAATTTAAATTTTTAGAATATTAATGTATTTTTTTCTTTTTAAAATTTTGTTATAATCATGTTAAAATTGTTAGAAATTTAATAAATACTTTTAAATTAGACACTTCACAAATACATAATATTCTACAAATGTATCGTATGAATGTTGATATCCAATATGTATGTTCAACACAAATACATCATCTAATAATAAGAGTGTTGAAACTTCATAAATTATCATTATTACATGCATATAAGCTAATACTAAATGTCTATAAAAAAAATCATAATTAGTTATTAGACAAACCTTGATGTGATAGAAGAAGGCAATGGGAAATACAATAGCCATGGTAGAAATGATGGAAGCTGCAGCAAGCACTGGATTTTGCTTCCATCTCAATAGGGGACCCTGAAAAGTTACAAAAACAGTGTCGTCACAATAAAATAAAAAGCAAGTTTTGTGTTTATTATAAAATACCCATTTAGGTGAAATCTAAAAGAACTCACCTTGATTGAATAACCACTCCATATCACAAAGAATGATAGAAGACCCCAAAATAGTGGCCAAGAACCTATCATATAGGTCGTCAAAAAACCCTGTAACCAAAGAATAAACTAATAAGTCTCAACTACTATGTAAAAAACATATATTCACTAAAAAAAATCATTAAATAATAATTAAAGTTAAAGATAAAAAATAATTAATCACTTTATTAAATTATATATTATTTTAAAAACTAATAAAATATTTATATTTAAAGTAATTTCTATTATTAATAAAAAATTATAAAATAATTTTTAAATTGATATCTAAATTAATTATTATATATTTTAAATTAGTATCTCTAAAAAAAACTAATGAAAATTAATTTAAAATATAAAATGATAATTAGTTAAATTTTTTGTAATTAATAGTTAAATACTACCTTAAAAACTATTTTATAAATTTTTATTAATTATAAAAATTATTTTAAATACTAATATATTTTTAGTTTAAAAATATTTTTAATTTAATTACATAGTAACTAATTATTTTAGATTTTAAAACTAATATATTTTATTTTATTGCAGTGATTGTTGTAAAAGAAAGATGAATATGAACCATGATTGCAGATGAGACTGTAATTAGAACACCAGTGGTGAAGGAAAATGCTCCAGATGGCAATGGAAGAAAGGGTTTGTTTATCTGCCAAAAAACATAACAGAGATTAATAAAACACAAACAATACAATACAAAAGCTTTTAAGCTATAAAAAGTGGCAGGTTTTCTTGACCACATCAAATATTAATTAAGAACCAGTTTGACATTTTTCTACAAAACAAACTTGAGGTAAACTGCACAAGAAATTTGTCTTTAACATATTTTTTAATGGTATAATAATACAAACCCTAAAAGACATAAAAAGTAATAACTTATTCTGCACTCAAATTATTTATTTCTAATAGTAACTTTCATTTACCTTGTCAATATCAAGATCATACAATTGATTCACGCCATTAACATAGAAGTCCATTAACGTGAAAGGTAGCAGAGCCTGAAACATTCAAAAGTCAAAAAAAATATTAACAAAATTAAAGGATTGGTTATAGTTAAATAACTAAAAAAAATATCATTAAATATAAATCAATTTTAAATATAAAAAATAATTAGTTTTTATATTGTTTAAATTAAAAACGATTTTAGATCTAAATAATTATTGGTTTCTAAATTAGTTTCTATTATTAATAAATAGTTTTTAAATTAATTTTTATTTAATTACTAAGGTTTTAACCACCAATTATTTAAATTCTAAATTTGGTAGCTAATTATATACCAATTTGAAATTATTTATTAATTAAAAATAATTTATTAATAATAAAAATTAGTTTAAAAATCAATAATTTATTTAATATATAAAAGGATATCTAATTTAGTTAATATAGTAACTAATTTTTTTTTCTTTAAAATTAATTTTATTTAATAATTTCTTTTAGTGAATATTTAATAAAAACAATATATTTAGAATCTCACCTGTAATACACCAATGTAAAATAAAGGAGATGATATATCTGATAGTTTATCCACTGCTAAGAATGATGCAGCAATTGTGCTTAATGTCTGTCAAACACAAATAAAATTGAAACATTTAAAACATTAGTGATATAACCAAAGTTTTTTTTTAATATAAAGTAGTGTTTCATACAAATAAATTGAATTAAGTATTAAGCATAACATTAATTTAGGATTATGTCTATTAAAACAATTGAACTTACCCGACCAAACATTGTGTAAGGATAGACAAACCAATATAACGCAACAAGAAAACGTTTTACAGAACCAACAATGTCTTTTGATTCAGCAGCATCAGATTCTTCAGACCCAAAAGATTCTTTTGAGATTGCTTTTGGAATATATTTCTTGTTGTGTTCTTCATAGTTGGATCCTCCTTCAACACTTTTGAACTGATTCTTAATACTCAGTTGTTGGAACTTCAAAGGGTTATATTCTATTTGACTTTTTCTTTG